>NC_047662.1:51494381-51624381 GCF_011762505.2 Arvicanthis niloticus
GAACTAAAGATTCTGACTCAGCCCTAACCTAGCACCTGCAAGGACAGTGTTCAGTGTGTCATATGATCAGTGCTTTGTTTGGCAGCCCACTCAGTCCTACCCCAAACAAGAAAATGATTACTGGTGTCTTTAAAATGTCAGTTATAGCAATAACTAAGTATCTTAAGAAAAATGAGAAACTTACCAGAGTAAATTTGAATCTTCTAGAAGAGGGCTGAACTGTCAATTTTATGCATGCAGGAAGCAAGCTCAAAAATGTAAAGCAAAAGCTAAAAAGAATAAAATGTGTTTTCTGAGTTAGAAATAAAACAATTACTTTTTAAAGTAGATTATATTTATTACTCAATAATCTAAGATGATCTCGATTAAACTTTATTATTTATTAAATTTTAAACTAGAATGTGAATAAAACATACACATTGAAGTATGTATACACTTTTATACACAATTCTGACATTATACAAAATCAAACAATACTAAGTATTATATATGTCATTCAGCATTTAATATCATGTATGGCATCATGATATTATGTACATATTATATCATGTATCCTAGTTACAGATCAAATACCAAACACTAGAAAATAAGAAAACACTATCAGGCCTAAGGAGGCAACACTGTATTTTCAACACAAATATTCAAAAACTTTACTCCCAGGAGAGTCCTTGCCCTCACTACACAAAAGTTGACAATCTTTTTCAACTCCAGAAAGAAGCGATCATAAGAGGTATGTTATGGTTTGGTCTAATGTTTGTATTATTTTAATTGGGTCCTCAAAATTGTAGGAGAATCCACATGTAAGACACTGAGGGTACCTGCCCCCAGTTGGTTTTAAATTAGTAATTAGTAAATAAAGTTTCCAGTAGCCAGTGGCTGGATAGGGAGATAGAGGTAGAATTTTTAGCATTCCCAGATAAAGGACTGAGGGAGGGGAGAGAGAGAGCCGCCATGGTGAGAAAGTAGATGCCAGACAGAGAACAGAGCCTTGATATAGGTATTGGGAAACTAAGTCCAAGTTGGGTCTGAGTCAGCCAAGATGGAATATGGTTTTAGTAAGTAATATCAGAGGAATATCAGAGGAGAGAGTGTGTTAGCTGTGTGGAGGTTTAGAAGTGGCCCAGCCATTAAGACATATTAAAATATAAGGCTATGTGTGGGGGTGTCTTTCATTCAAGAGGGGTGGGTAGTGAGGAATGTCAATTTAAATAGAGATTAATTGGCTACTACTAAAGATGGCACCCAAAGTGGAGCACAAACTCATGACTCTGAGAAGAGTCTCTGACTACTACTACAGGAGTGAGTCTCTTAGACATGGCTGATGAGTAAAGAGGAGAAAAGCTAGACACAGCCACCCCAGCACTGTGACAAACAGCACATAGTGCCTGAAGACAGATACAGGTACCAACACAGAACCTCACTTCCTCACGTTGGGTGATTCTGTAACTTGTGATTGCTAAGGCTTAAGTCCCCAACCTCCCTTTCTGCACACTTCCTGAGAGGGTGGGCTACAGAGTCTATTCTGAGAGTCAGAGCCCACAGAAAGGCAATACTCATCTGCTAACTGAAGTCAAGCAGTGGATGAGTCTTTCCTGAGGGCTTAGCAATCACCTGGAAGCCCTCCTGATAGTCACTGTGGGTCAGCTGCATTTCCTTCCCAAGATATTCCCGATGTCTACCCTGTGGACTTATGGCTTCCTTAGCCAGACCCCCGCAACTCCTCACAATTGCATTAGCCAATTTCTGTGATAAACTCACACATTCATAATAATCTATTTTTCTGACCGATGTTGGCTGCACACCTATATAAATCATGATTCTTCAAAATAATATTAAATCATATTTACTCTATGTTCTATTTAAAGGAAAAATAGAACAAATGTTCACATAAAATAATTCAAACTGGAGAGGGGAAGAAGGACAGCAAAGGAAGGACTGGGCATGGTGATGCACACCTTTAATCCCAGCTGGGGAGGCAGAGGCAGATGGATGGATCTCTGAGGCAGCCTAGGCTTCAGAGAAAGTTTCCAGACAGCCAGGGCTACACAGTAAAACTTTGTTTTGGGGGAGGGGAATGCAGGACAAAGAATTTTAATGTACCAAGTAGAAAGTCACTAATAACCACCTCAGATAAATAGCATACTACTGTGGTATTTTTGAACAGTGGCTTATAAAGTACTATATATAAACTTTGTTAGTTACCTGATTGCTATCTGGATGTGACGAGGCAAAATGTCCTTAATCTTCAGAAAAACATTAAGGCTGCACCAAATATTGGCTACTTTATCCTTTAAAAAAAAGATTTGTTAGTTTTACATTTTGATATAATTGAAAGAAATATTAAACCCCATGAAGTACAGCCTATAATCTCCAGGTAATAAACTTTCAAGACATGAAACTTTCATTCATATTTATAAGAAAGTACATTAAATTCTTCAAGCACTAAAAGTATACACTCACAGCCTTAAGCATTTTTCGTTTTTGAAACACAGATTATGTAAAGCATCAGTAAACTATAATCTACATTCTAATAAACACTTAAAATTTAAAAAAAACAGAATATAAGCAAAAAACTCCTCAAATTTATAAAATAAATATTAATTACATTTGCCCCATTTTATTACAAATTTAACTTCCTGTCACATTATTTAATAGGTACTAGCAATGACAACACTAATTGCTAATAAATCAATAAGTTTTAAAATATTAGCAATTGTGCTAGGCTCACTCAAGATGAAATTTGCTATTTCAGCTCTCCAGATAATACAGTCTATCCTCTCTCACAGCTGCAAATCTCACAGCAGTGCAGGCATGAAGGCATCAAGAAGTGATAGCTTCTAACAAGTGTTCTGCCTACTTCCTCTTCCGGGTCAAAGACCAGATCTAGAGCTTCTGGGTTTGAGAGAAGTGGTGTACTGGTGATACACTATGAATGTGCCTGATACCAACCATCCCACAGTTACCATCACAGACACTTTCTTAAACTGAAGATACAGCAAATAACAGGTAGCTTTTGTATTAAAAGAAAAAAATCAAGTTTTTCTTTGCGGTTAAGGGTATTAAGGTTTGAAATCACAACTCTGCCACATAGCAGGTCTATAAATGCCTGACCTCAGTTTTCTAATAGGGGTGACGACCATTTTAGAGATATAAGGATCATGTTTAATTATGTGGAAGGGTCTAACATTTAATGAGTGATATTAGCCACCATGGGATTATCAACAATATCTATACATTGACACTGTCACACATCCATCTACCCTCACAACAATAACCATAATACCCAGGCTCTTTCAAAATGCTTATCCCACCCTCTTGTAAATCCACTGAAAATATTTTATAAAAATTATCTACTCAAAACTTAGAAGTGCTTTCTAATTCTTTTCAAAAGAAATGTTATTCAAAAGCAAATTATCTATAAATATGTTGTCTCTAAGTTTATTAAAAGACCTTTTGTTCCTGAAATAAATGGTTTGTTTAGCTTAATTACTAATTCTAAATGATCAAATTATTCATGCAATAAAAAGTTTAACAAGAGTGATTAAACTAGAGTTAAATGAAAGGTTCTCATTAAAAATTACTACAGATGAAGGTTATATATTTCATAAGAAATGATGAGATCTTTCTGAGGCAAACAGGATTATTAGCTTAACAAATAATTGTGGCAAACTAAGAGGAGCTCATAAACCAGCAAGTGGCGGGCTGTTAACTAACTCGGTGGCTGCAGCATCTAATGGTTCTTTATTATGGACCAATCTGACTAGAAAGAATGTACAATTGAATTATGGCCCTAATTATGTCAAAAGCATTACCTATTTATATAAGGCACTAAAAAATGCCAACTGAACTAGGGGTACTGCACTGGATTAAATAACTGATTTGAGGAGGAAATGGAGTTACTGTTCCTGGAATCTTCTATACAGGCTCCCCAAGGTTACAGAGAGGTCAGTAATAGAAAAGCATTGGTCCACTCAGTCATACCTCAAACAATCCACGATCAACAGGGAAGAGTCTTCTTACAACCTGCAGGGCATGCTCCCTTTCTGTCAAGAATGGCAGCCAACACAGAAGGAAGGAAGCCACAACAGTACAGGCTATCCTAATGAACAATGCAAACCTAGAGGCAAAAAAGAGGCAGGGTGAGCAATAAGACAGAGAGAAGGGATGCAAATATCATCTAATATGATAACTACAAATGTAACAGTGTTGTCTATGAATACTACAATAAAGATTGAAAATGGGACACCACTCACAGTACAGATGAAATTTTCACAACTGTTAAAAGACTTATTTCTCCAGCCAAGGACCCACCAGTATCCTAATTAACATTTAGCTTGGATGCCGTTGCTATAGGCATAAAGGGATGCAGCCATAAAGAAAACTGTCAAGTAGAAGTATCTCTGATAAACAGATAGCATGACAAGCTCTAAAGGGATGGCACTCTACAGCAGTGCTCTGGCAAACCCGCCCACACTGCCTCCAAAGTGTAAGTTGATCAATCAGTCCTGTAGTTATGCAGATTTACAAGAACAGAGAACATAGCCCAACAGCTGTCCTCCCATTCACCCATGGCTAGCACATGTATGAGAAACCACCAAAGCCAAAGACCACCTTCCTCCAGGTAAACATGCAAATAAATTCTCTGAAAACGTTAAATTCTATGTTTTAATAGTTACTTACCCCTTTCCTTTGAGGCCTTTTTTAAAACACTTGCCAAGTAAAAAGCAAAAAAATGGTAGGGAGTGGTAAAGTTCCATCTGTTTATAATTTAGAGCTAAGCAAAATGCCAATGACCCTAGCAGGTCCCAGTGACAAGATACTCCAATAACACCCCACAAAGCAAAGCCAAGACTCACAGAATTATATATGTTCCCATGTCAAGGAAATTAGCTCAATAATTAAGAGACAGAGCTTACATTGTATAGAGCATATTTCTTGTGTGATTTAAAAATAAGATATATATACAATGAAAATGCCTAGATATGACCTGAGAGCATTAAAGTGAAGAATGTCTGAAAAGAATATATACAAAGCAGCCTCAAGTATCCCAAAGCACTGCTACAGAGCAACTGAGGTATTACTGATTATGACAACAAACTTACTGCTGTCCCTGGATACTGTTTTTATACTATGTGTCAATCAGAGAATCAAAAGAAAAGGGGTGGGGGAGAAAGAACATTTTAATTAGAATTTCAAAATATGTCTAAGAAGACAAATGGAATAGACTTGTTAATAGCAAAGACAGGGCAATTTTCTATAAAGCACAAAACAAAAGGCAAGAATGCAGAAAGGGACATTAAAAAAAAACTAACTGGCTAATAAGATCAGAAAGGAGACAAGCAAGAAAATTATCAAGGAAATTAAAGAATATGATCTTTAAAAAAGAAAATGAGCCGGGCGGTGGTGGCGCACGCCTTTAATCCCAGCACTTGGGAGGCAGAGGCAGGTGGATTTCTGAGTTCAAGGCCAGCCTGGTCTACAGAGTGAGTTCCAGGACAGCCAGGGCTACACAGAGAAACCCTGTCTCGAAAAACAAACAAACAAAAAAAAAGAAAGAAAGAAAGAAAGAAAGAAAGAAAGAAAGAAAGAAAAAAGAAAAAAGAAAAAAAGAAAGAAAGAAAGGAAAAAAGAAAAAGAAAATGAATAAATCCACATGGTGTCCAAAACAGCCAGAAGAACAGCTCCCTATGCCTAGGGAAATCACAGTGTTTTTAGATCCCACAATGGAAATAACAAAGAGAGCAATTAGCACCAGTGAGGTGATTCAGAGGGGAAAAGGGCCTGCTACCAAAACCTGATGACCTAGTTCCATCCCTAGAACCCACATGGTGGAAGGAGAGAACCTTCTGCAAGTAGCCCCCTGATCTCCACATGCACATATATACACATATACATAAAATGAATGATGAAAAAAACAAAAACAGTAGTTATGCTACTAGCAATAAATACCTTACAATGTTCAGCAGCTCCAAAGAATTACTACTAGTGTTTTACAAATCCTAATTCATTTAATTCTCAAAGCAAGCTCACCAAATAAGAGTTACTGTTATCCCAATTTAAAAATAAAGGAACGGAACTGGAGAGATGGCTCAGTGGTTATGATCCCTAGTTATGATCCCAGAGGATGTGGGTTCAATTCCCACACCCACATGGTGGCTCACAACTGTCTGTAACTTCAGTTCCTGGGTATCTGTTACTCTTACATTGACATACATGCAGATAAAACACCAATGCACATAAAATAAAAATAAATAACTTATGGAAAAAATACTGGGTATGGTGGTACAAATCTTGAATACCAGGACTGGAGAGGCAGAGACTGGTGGATCTCTGAGAGTTAAGGCCAATATGGTCTACAAAGCACGTTTTAAGATAGCCAGGGCTATACAGAGAGACTCTGTCAAAAAAAAAAAAAAAAAAAAGTGAAAAAATTAAAATAAAAATAACAAAAAGAATACATAATCATTTAAAAAGTATTCCCACAAAAATTACACAATTCAAAAGCTTTAAGATGTAATTCACAACTTTTCCAACCCTTTCTATCTATCAAGTGAGAAGTGCTTATATAAATAAGTATACTAGCATCTATGGCAACAGCAGATGGCAATGCTATATTCAGTGAGCCTACATCATAGTATGTAACTGGTTTCGTGTCTAATTTAATAAAGGATACTGAAAATGTCCATAGTCGATAAGAATAAGACCTGGATACAGCAATATGCATAACACATTAGCGATCTGTGAAGAAAGGTATGGCGGATAAGAAAGAGATCATTACCACAGCAGAGTGATGTGCACTGTGCAGTTAGCGTGTAAAAAAGTCCCATCTTCCTGAGAGACTGTACTTCCTTAATCAGAATAGTCCACTTCACAAGTCACCTATTAAAACACTAAAGCTTTCATGGAGCAATAGAAATACTTTTAAAAAGTAAAATTACTGAAAGGAACTTTCTTATCTGTTGGTTTGTTGACTCTCACTATGTAGCTCTGGCTGTCTTAGAACTCACTATGTAGGCCAGGCTGTCCTCAGACTCACAGAAATGCACCTGTCTCTGCCTCCCTCCCACAATGCTGGAATTAAAGATGCCCTCAACACCACACCCAGAAAGACAGTTTAATCTAATGATTGGCTATATAATCAATCAATGTAAAATTCTCAAGGAAGGAGACTTGATCATGACTGTGGACAGACACAAACTTTCCAAAATGCCTTTTAGTTAAGTCCTTGTCACACGCCAGCTCAAAATTCTGATTTATGAGCTTAGCAGTAAGTGCAGCACGGTGTGCGCCAACATCACACAGTTCTAAAGTTCAATGCGCTGTTATTACTAGAGCGCACTTAAAGTAATTACTGTAAGTTAAACGTTGTTTTTAAATGCAAATTAATCAATAGAAGATAAAATATTCATTATCCTATGTACTCCCAAAGAGCAGGGCTTTCTTAAAGCCAATCCTTCCTAGGCTAGTAATAACACACACATTCAGAGATGAAACGTCAAGCAGGGGTAGCAGTTACCTTTCTCTTAGGTGAGATTTCTTTTAAGGAGTAACAGTACAAAAGCACAGCGGGTATGTAAATGAGCAAATCAGCAGCAAGAACTGAAACACAAGCAGAGAGGATGAGTTTGACAGGCTCCAGCAACCCAGCCCCCACCGTCCTCCTACAGCCCCCACTGTCCCCCTACAGCCCCCACCATCCCCCTACAGCTCCCACCGTCCCCCTACAGCCCCCACTGTCCCCCTACAGCTCCCACTGTCCTCCTACAGCCCCTACTGTCCTCCTACAGCCCCCACTGTCCTCCTATAGCCCTCACTGTCCTCCTATAGCCCCTACTGTCCTCCTACAGCACCCACCATCCTCCTATGCCTCCACCCCATGGCCTACACCTGATTATAAACACTGTATCACTAGACAATGTCAGAGTCATGCTCCTGCTGCTTTAATTTGGGCATCAAAGGAACATTCAAAGCACAGGAAGACACAGTATATTCTCTCTGATACTCAAAATGATCTGCTCAAAAGAACAACTAGAAGGAGAACTGTTAGTGCTACTATTTATAATATATATACTTCATAATGAGTTCCAGACTAGCCATGCAACAATAAAACATAGCAAGACCCCATCTCAAAAAAAAAAAAAAAAGCTTGAGAGAGGCCTGGGTAAGGAAGAAAGTGGAAATACACACAAAGTAGGTGTGTGTCTGTGTCTGTCTCTGTGTGTGTGTGTCTGTGTATGTGAACGTGTGTGTTCAAGCATGGGATAGGATGGTGGGGAACAACAGAATGGGGACAAAACAAAAAGAGAAAAAAGCAGTAGTTATTTTAGAACAAAGGATAACAGGGATATCAAAAAATTCTGCTATCCTGATACAAATTTTTAATGCCTAGCACTCTCTTTAAGGCTGCCCTAAAAGCTGTAGCTCAAAGGTAGATACTACTTTGGATGCTGTGATAGTTTGTATATGATTGGCCCAGAAAGTGGTAGGGGCTTGACTAGCATTTTAAGTTACTTTGTTTTCTCCCCAGCACCCCTCAAAAAGAGAGGAGGGGGTGTCTGAGTGAACTGTAATGTACAACCCACACAATGTATGAAGGACTGCCTTAAGAAAGGCTGAAGGAGCCTGGGATGAGGGCACTAGAACAGCACCGTAAACAAGTGCAGCTTCAGTCTCTTACCATCTGACCTACAGCAAGCTTCCCTCCCATGTAACTGCACCTTGAGAGTTTCCTCAGCTTTAAATAAGGGTAAGACTATTCATTTCAATTGATTTCTCATAGGATATATAATAAGTATATATATAATAAAGTAATATAATAAAAATGAAATACCCAGATTTACTCTTTTACTCTTGGTTTAAAGGTTACATATACTTTTAGTCTACAGCATTTACATATATACATATGCATAACTGCAAGTTTCAAATCCATTAGAACAATAGCTGGGCATGGTGGCACATGCCTTTAATCTCAGCACTCAGGAGGCAGAGGAAGGTGGACTTCTGTGGGTTCAAGGCCATCTGGTCTACATAGTACGTTCTAGAACAGCCAGAGCTACATATTGAGACACTGTCTCAAAAACAAACAAAATAAGAATAATACTTTTTCAATTGAGTACATTTATCAATTTACCCAAATTGTTATTAAAAATTGAAATTTTGAGCCAGTACCAACTGCTATTTTACCTGTGGCACGCATGAAGAGCTTGTGTGCCTGACTCTCATATCCTCGTGATGTGTGAAGTGCAACCCAGTCTGGATTTATAAACTTTGCCCTGCAAATCAAACATATACACATGCACTTTACTCCTCTCAGGTTTAGTAATTAGGGCATCTGAGAACGCAGGACTTTAAGAATTATCTGTTGCTGTTAATCAAGTCAAAACTGAAGCTTTATGTCATCAGGTAAATTCACTGAGGATACAGAACAGTAGCCCCTCTGTCCTGCTCATCTGCCAGGACAATCATGTAATATGCAGATGTCTGACCCTCACCATCCTAGTATAAAAAACAATCTGACATCACATTTCACTATTAAAAACATTCTCTTCAGGTATCATAACAATGCCTTTAGTAAACATATTCATCATAAATTGTATGTAAAACTCATCCATTATTATTGGTAAATGAAGCTTTTCAATCATATATAATACCCTGTACACTACAATGTATAACTAATCATCACAAAGTTTAGATGCTTTACTTTCAACCCATGAAAATTTACTTTATAAAGCACAAAACAGTTAAAAGTTGAAAGAATAAATCATGACAAAGTAAAGAAGTTCCTCAAATGTTTGCTGACACACTTCAAGTCTAAGAGAAACTATGCTACAGAGATGAACAGGGTCCCCACCAAAACAGAAGTCCTCATCTATGAACTACTTCACTTAGAACAAAACGAGGTGGGGGACAGAGCACATCCTAAGTCACTAACTTGTAAGTTTCTAACTTAGCAGAGAAGTTAAGGCTATTTGGACTTGCAGTTTTCACTTATTTGGCTACTCCAGAAAAATGAAAGCTATCTTATATTAGACACTGCTCAGCAGCCGATGTGTAGTTGGTAACATCTCTACTCCAAAACAAATGTAAACCTTGCATTCTTTCTAGCATACAAAAGCTACAGAAATATCCAAATTCTGAGTGGTTCTTAAGCTTGTAAGATGATTGAAGTTACAAACAATAACTTTTTAATAAGTCAGATCACACCATATCCAAAAGCATAAATATTCAGTTATATTAAAAAAAAAAAAGAACTCACACATATGCACATAAGAGACTATGATAGGCCGTAAGAGGTGGGTAATCCAATCCCCAGTACTGTAAATTGTTATCACTACTGTTAAAATACCTGGAAAATAAAAGGCACCATTATCAGTATTCAAGACACAACTTAACATCTCATGCCATTTAATTAAAATTAAGCTTAATGGTTTAATTAAGACATTAATTACCCTCTTAACATTAAATACAATCGGGGCTACCCCAGGTCCCTGGGACTTATTGTCACTCCATTCTTAGTAGACTTTAGTGTATCGATTATACTCATACAACAAAATATATCCAACAAGACATTTGTGGCTGATACTGTAACAATTTTAAAAAACAGCACTTTTAATGCATAATCTTAAAAAAAAATTGAAGGCCAGTTTCAAAGAACACATGAAGATATGGCTCATGGAAAGAGGAAGACTTCATGGATAAGCAGGCTTGATCGAGACTTTGAAAATAATTCAGCTAGCATATGTAACTCAGTCCTACTATACAAAAGAGTCTGTGAACCAATGGGGAAAACTTGGTCGAGAGTCTAGAAAGGTGCTTGGTTCCTCCAGGTAAAGATGTAAAGGAATTATAAATAAAATCACTGTGCCTCTAAGAGGAAAATTAAGTTATATGAATATATTTCTTAATTGTGTCCTTTGTAGCTAAGCAACTTCTTCCATCGACTTTACTCTCAGTCACAGGAACAATTTACGATAATGCAGACTGTAGTGGTTTGAATATGGAATGGCACTATTTAGAAGTATAGCCTTGGAGTAGGTGTGTCGCTGTGGGCGTGGGCTTTAAGACCCTCTTCCCCTAGCTGTCTGGAAGCTAGTCTTGTTTGCCTTTGGATGAAGATGTAGAACTCTCAGCTCCTGCTGCACAGTGCCTGCCTGGATGCTGCCATGCTCTTGCCTTGATGATAATGGACTGAACCTCTGAACCTGTAACCCAGCCCCAATTAAATGTTGTCATTATAAGAGTTGCCTTGGTCATGGTGTCTGTTCATAGCAGTAAAACCCAAACTAAGACAGAAATTGATACCAAGAGTGGGGTATTGTGTGATAGGCCTGACCATGCATGCTTTTGTTTGGAAGAATGTGGGTTTTGGGACTTTGGATTTAGAAAGCTATAGGATGTTTAAATGGGACTTAATGAGCTATCCTAGTAGGAATGTGGAAGACTTTATTGCTCTGAGTGATTTCAATTGTGCAGACATGGCCTAAGAGGTTTCAGGGGAGAATTTCAATATGTGACCTAGAAACTGTTTTTGTGGTATTTTGGTGAAGAATGTGGCTAGTTTTTGCCCTTGTCTGAAGAATCTGCCTAAGGCTAAGGTAAAGAGACTCAGATTAATTGCTCTGACAAAGGTAGTCTCAGAAATGCCCATCTAGACTTTGTTCCCTGGTTAAGTCTCATGAAGAGCATTTTAAACAAGCATAGCAAACTGAGAAAGAAAAAATATAAAATATATGGTTGGAGTATTAAAGGGGCACCAGGAAGTAAAATGGAGCTGAATCCTGTTTTCAAGGATATTAAATTTAATTAAGGGGCCTTGGGGCAAGATCCCATCCAGCAAAGTTTAGGTCAAGGCATGGTAGTATACACCTTTAATCCCAGGAGACAAAGACAAGCAGATCTCTGAGTTCAAGGCCAGCAAGTTCTCCATGAAGAAAAACTGAAATCCAGGCTTGTTGGACCCCACCTTTAATCCTCATCCTTAGGAGACAGGCATGAAGATCTCTGAGTTCAAAGTCAGTCTACAGAGCAAGTTCCAGAGCAGCCAAGCTTAGGCAATGAAGGAGTTGAAAAACAGAAAGCTGGTAATAATGTACAGAACAAAGGGCCATGTTCCAGGTCTTGCAAGCAGCAGAACTCAGCAGCTTTGGCCACGTGGCGCTGGCTTTAGAATCTAGAATAGAAGGGACTACTGGGACAATTGATGCTGGTTAGCTGAGGCTGATCTTTGTCCCAGTAGTCCCTTCTATTCTAGACTAGAAATCTAGGAAGTGTTTTCTGAGAAAAAAAAAAAAAAAAAAAAAAAAAAAAACTGTTCCAGAGATAGCCAAGGTTGGACCTCATGCTGCAGCTGGACTTGGTAATATAAAAGACTCACCCAGGTGGTAGAGGTTTTGAAAGCATGAAGGAGTCATGAAGAGCAGCTGAGGCTCGGCACTGTGAGAGGCCATGGAAGGCCATTGGTGAAGGTGCAGCCTCAGTTGCAATTGATGGTCCAGGACTGAAAGGGTCATGCAAAGGAGTTGAGGCTTGGCACCATGAAGAGAGCCTATGAGAGGCTATTGGTGAAGCCTCATTGCAGTGGAAGAGCCTGGTGCATGTGCGTGTGCGTGTGTGTGTGTAGGTCAAGAAACTAGAAAGGGAGAAAAGATATTAAGGAGCAAGAAGAGAGGAAGGAGGAATGGGGGGTGGGGCTGGAGATATGGCTCAATGGTTAAGAGTGAGTGCTGCTCCTGGAGAGAACCAGTGTTTGGTTCCCAGTACCCATGTCGAGAGGCTCACAACTGCCTCTACCTCCAGCTCCAGGGATCCTCTCGACTCATCATGTACATACATAACCCACTCACAGACACACAAAAAATGTCTGAATTCCTTTTCAAAAGAAAGGGCTGTGGAATATGTAAGGCATGAAAGCAGAGAAGGGGCTCTTGGCTGGGGAGAAAGGGAACCAGTGGGAGGGAACAGGGGAGAGGTAAGGGCTGCGAAAACAAGCATGCGTGACGTGCCTGAATACAGCCCTTGCTGACCAGTGAAGCACGCAGACGTCACTTCCATTCTGCAAGTGATAAAACTACAAGAGAAAGCTAGAAAATCTGCAAAGATCACAGCAGCAGTGAACAGAGCTGGGATCTGACCTCTGACCTACACTCTTCAAATTACATGGCTAAGATTCCTCCAGGTAGATGTGTACATGAAACTAAGGTTAGTGACCACTGTTTTAGCGGTTGAGAATAACAACAATTTCTATGATGTCTGAGTTCTACAAAGCAGACCATACAAAGCACACCATGAAACCACTGACAGGTAGAATGACCTTTTCTTTACACCACAGAGAGAACCACAAAAATAAAGACCTTGTAAGAGGGGACAAATGAATACTCTTCCCTTTGAGAGATGGTTACTGGGGTCTGTAGCATGCCAGGACCCACACAAGATGCAGCATACTCAGAGATAGCCAAAGGGGCAGAAGTAAAGCTTTCAATTGAAAACAAATTTAAATTTCCCTTTTATTCTATCTCAGCTCCACAGTTATTACTGCCAAGACCTTTCTGTTTTTACCTAGAGCTGATGTCTTAGTAAGATTTACAGAAAAAAGTACAGATTAGGAAACAGGGGAAAAAAACTATCTACTCATAATGCTGCTTTTAGCTTATATCTATTCAGAGGGATTTCCAAGATAAAGTGTTCTTGTATCAGACTTGTAGTTTAGGGCTTGCCAAGATGTCTCCACAGGCAAAAGTGACAACATGAATTTGATCCCTGGAACCTACATAAGTGTGGAAGGAGAAGACCAACACCACAGAGCTGTCCTCTGACCACCACAGGCACGCTGTGGCATGGGTGCACCCCCATACTGTCACACATGGTAAGAATAAATACAATTTAAAGATGTTTAAAAATTATAAGTTTTAGATTAATAGCAAAACCTAGCTAATTGGGTATGCATATGGATAATTTTCAGGACTGTGAAAGTTCAAAGATGAGATTCAATAAGCAAGAGATGAAGAAAATGGTGTTTGAAGAAAACCATATGAAGAAACGCCATCATATAACCTGTATTAACTATAATAAACAATAAAACCAAGCCAAAATTATCCATACCATTGTTTGACTGGTAAATTAAGGGTAATTTCTTGCCAGTGTCTCTGAGCTTCATAATCACCAAACATAGGTGGTTTTCCAGCACCTAGAATGAAAAGCAAAAAGAGAATAATAATGAACTTTTTTTTTCCTTATAAAAATGTCCTATATTACAGGAACAACTGGAGCTAGAAAAGGAATACAGGAGTAACCAAGGTCAGAGATGAGGCCTGAATCCAGTACTACAAGTCACCAAGTGACCACATGATGGGCAAATTCCTTACCCTCCCTAAGCTCAAGAGCCACACAGCCTACGGAGAACTGCTAAAGCAAACACCAGATAGGTGAACACCCAGTACAGAGCCCAGCACAGCAGACACTCAGGAATGGCCACTGTAGCACCACTCAGTTTATTAGCAGTACAGGGTAGGCATGATTGGTTTTTGTTTTGTTTTGTTTTTTTCAATTTTATTTGCTAGCATACCTTTAATCTCAGCATGGGGAGGCAGAAGCTAGATGATCTTTATGAATTCAAAGCCAGCCTGGTCTACATAGTGAGTTCCAGAACAATCAGGAATACATAATGAGACTCTGTAATAAATAAAAACAAATAAATGTGCACGCATACACGTACATGCACGCACGCATGCACACACACACACTTTTTACTAAAGTTGTTCATATTTGTTGGCTAGATTCTACCAATGCTAGACAATATGTAATTATGGGAAAAGCAGACTACCCGTTCTATATACTATATATACATGTGTTACACTATATACACATGTGTATAGACATATACGCATGTATAAACATGTACATGTGTATAGACATGTACATGAGTAACGTAACCGGCACAAGAAATAACCCACAGTACAAACACACTTGTACATATGCAAGCCCTGCCTCTCAGAATGTCTTACTCATCTTTGTCTCCTCAGGATATGTTCACCTAGTGCCTCTCAGCAGCACCTGGCAGATTCCCAGTGACTGTTGATACAGCAAAGACGCTGATGTAGGTAGTGTGACACAGCAAGGCTTTTAATTCAAACAATGTAAGTTCTTCATTTCCCACTTAATGAATGCTCAACACCCACTTGTGATGGCAGACATCATGCCAAGGCTGTTTGAATATAAAGCCCACGTATTGGTTCTTGCCCCCAAACACCTTTACTGTACGGCACTTTAAACATTCTGTTCATTATTTACTCTCTATTCTATATATAACTTCTATCAGTTCATCCATGCTGCCTTCAAGAATCTCCTCAGAGGACCAGGGAGAGGGCTCTGTGGGTACAGTGCTTGCCACTAAATCCTGCTTGTCTGAATTTGATCCCTGAAACCCATATAAAAAGCTGAATGTGGTAGTGCACATCTTAACCCAGTATCTCTAAAGCAAAGGAGGAGGCAGAGAGAATCATCCAGAAGCCTTTGGGCCAGCTACCCTGAAACAGTAAGAGCAACGCTGCCTTAATGTGGGAGGAGGGGAGAACACACTCCCTCAAGTTGTCCTCACATCTGCACACACTCACACACTAATAAGTTCTTTAATCACCTCAGGGTTATGGATATATCTTAGTGATAGAATGTGCCTAGTATGTACAAGGTTCAATCCCTAACACCAAAATAAATAAATAAATAAATAAAACCAAGCTGAGTTGAGTGTATTATAAGAATCACTTCAAAGGTTAAGAATGAATGGGGCAAGGATGATGGCATACACCTTTATTCCTCTACTTGGGAAGTAGAAGTAGGCAGATCTCTGTGAGTTTGAGACCAGTCTTGTCTACTTCAGGCCAGCCAGGGCTACGTGGTAAGAACCTGTCTCAAAACAAATTAGGCACAGTGGTGCATGCTTGTAACACCAGCACTCAGAAGTAGACAGGCAGGAAGATCAGAACTTCAAGGCCATTCTTGGCAACACAGGCTACATTAGTCCAGCCTAGGCTACACAAGCCTTGTCTCAAAGTACAAACAAAATCATTTCAAATCCTATATTCCCCATGAGCCTCCCCTTACAAACTAAAATAGAAATGGTTAATTAGTGACTTCTCATAATATGTATATTTTCCATATCATGTTTGTCATATAGCTGTACTACTTCCTAATTGACAGCCAAGTATGAATTTTAGTTACTAGAAACAGAAAAATTTGTTTTCCATAAATCAAAATAAGCATCATGTTAGACATGTACTAATTTTAAAATGTACTCAACTAAACTCAACAGGAGCAGAAAAATAATTCCTTCTAATAATTTCTTAAAGGAAAAGAATTCTTCAACAAGTTATTTGCATTTTTTACATGTATATGTGTGTGTGAATCTAGTTCAATAAATACAACCACTGAATATATAGTTTCTTTGGGAAGACAAAAAGAGGGTTTTTTTTTTCCAATGCCATTAGGATAATAAATTCAGAAAACATTTTGGTAATTCCCTATACCCGAAGAAAAAAAATCAAACTATCTAAAACTACTCGAGAAATCATTCAGTAGATGTAGAAGAATTTATTACTGCTCTCTAACAAACAGAAGAATGGATAACGACTCTCTTCAGGGTTGGGAAACAAGTTTTTATCCAGAGTCTGACCTACTTCAATAAATTCAGCTGACACTGGCTATGGAATTAGTACTTAAGTTTTTAAAACTGCTAAAGTGCCCTCAAAGCAACCCAGAAGGACAGCCCAACTGTGCCTGTGGGAGCTTCACTCAGAAGGGCAAAAGGATTTCTTCCACAGTGATTAAGTCTACAAACTTACTCACGGGAAAATGAGAACCTTATAAAGACAACACACCAACCAACTTGCATTCACAGAATGCCTGTTCTGTCACATTCCCAGGAAAATGGGAGTAAGTAGCACTAAAAATGTTCACTTTATTAAATGCTAACTTATTCAAAATGGTGTTTAGATAAAAATAAGCAGTCTGTCAACAACGCATACTTTACAGGAAACTTTGAACCTTTTAAGAGAAGAGTTCACTGCATTTTTCTATGAATGTCATCTCTTATTTCTGGTAAGAACATGCAACCTTTCACAAATAGGAGTGGTTAAGCCAAATGAAATCAACCAATCTCATGCTGTCATGGTTTTTAATAAACGACACTTTGCAAAAGCTGACTTTTTAAAATGACTTTTTCCTTAGCTACCAATATTATTTGTGGTTGGAGTCAGGGGAGATAACAAACAAACTCAAATGTTGTTATAATAGTTTAGTAGACTGCAAGAGGCATTGTAAATCTCTGTGAGAAATGGCCAATTAGTACAAATAAAAACCTGTCTATTCCCCATAGCTTATTTAATACAACATATAATATTCAGTATCTTAGTTCTGTGAAAAAGCAAGACTAAAAACAAAATGGGGATAAATTTTAGAAGAAATTAAATTACAATAATGTATTTAAGTAGTTTCCTAAATGATGTACATTTACAAGGAAGAATAATTCAGTAAAACTAAAGAAAGCTAACTTGAATTTCTATGCTTTAGTATGACAAGGATTTGGACATGCTCCCCAAAGTGCAGTCCAAGACACAATGCAGACGTTAAGCTGAAAGAATCTGAGAAACAGCAGACATAGACAGGTCTCTCTAACCTTTCCCTAGAGCAGGTCACAAGACCATCAAGCAAGAAGAGCTCTGGTAAATTTTCTGTGTAACCAACAATGACCTTGAACTCCTGACCCTTCTGCTTCTACTTCCCTAGAGCTGAAACTACTGGTATGCACGAACATACCTGGCTTCTGTGTGGTATGCACCAACATACCTAGCTTCTGTGGCATCAGGGATTGAACCTGTCTCCTCTTTACCAGACCTAGAGCAAAACACTCAGGTTTAAGGAGTTCTTTGATTTCACATCTCCTTAGGGAGCTAAGTTCTGTTGCTATAGTTAGGAAACAAGGAGGCTTACATGGCTCCTATACAACTCCTTTGCCTGGTGGTTGAAGTGAGCCGCATAGCCGGCTCCATGAAACAATATTTGTAATAAACTTGGTAAGCATACCGTGGCTACTGCACACAATCCCATTTGCCTCTCCTCACCCTACTCCAAATTCTAGGATGCTTCTAGAACAAGCTCCTAAAACAAGTATGATCTTATGTCCTTTCTGCCCTCACAATCAGTTTGGCTATCAGTCTGACTCATCTGTCTCAACACACATACACACACACACACACACATACCTACACACACACATACACACACACCATATTTTTCCATCCTTCTTGCTTTATTTCGTGTTTTCTTGCATCAGAATGTTCTTCTCACCCATTTTCTGCTTAGTAAAATCATTAGAATATATTAAATGTTACATACTAAGATTTTCTTGTCTGAATTAGAAAATGTCTAGTGTTTCAAATCTAGTCATTTTATTTTAATTTAAAAGTAATATATATTTACATACTCACCCTGCCCACCAAGCTGTTTGTTTTTTCTAGGAAATATACTGTACTGGCTAGGTTTGTGTGTCCACTTGACACAAGCTGGAGTTATCACAGGGAAAGGAGCCTCCCTTGAGGAAATGCCTCCATGAGATCCAGCTGTAAGGCATTTTCTCAATTAGTGATCAGGGGTGGGAGAGTCCATGGTGGGTGGTGCCATCCCTGGGCTGGTAGTCCTGGGTTCTGTAAGAAAGCAGGCTGAGCAAGCCAGTAAGTAACATCCCCCCATGGCCTCAGCATCAGGTCCTGCTTCCTGACCTGCTTAAGTTCCAGTCCTGACTTCCTTTGGTGATGAACAGCAATGTGGGAAGTATAGGCTGAATAAACCCTTTGCTTCTTGGTCATGATGTTTTGTGCAGGAACAGAAACCCTGACTAAGACACATACCATTTATCATTCCTTATTATTATTAAAGCCTTAATAATTACCAAGACCTCTTTTTGGCTACACAGCAATCAATTTTTGGAGGGCTTTTTTTTTTTTTTTTTTTTTTTTTTAAGACAAGCTCTCATACAAACCAGGCTGGTCCTTACTATATAGCCAGAGCTGGCCCTGAATTCCTGACCTTCCTGCTTCTACCTCCTGAGTGCTAGGATTACAGGTGTGTGACCACACCTGGCCAAATTTGGAGTTAAATAATCTACTGTGATGATCAATAGAGGAGAGGCATGTCCATGTGCTAATTCTGTTCCTACATAAAGAGAGCACGGTTCATACTTACTATTTGAATTAATCCCTCAAGAAATCTGCTGAAGTATTTATTGACACTCCTGACTTGTTAAAAGCTTGGAGAAATTAAATAACTTCCCCAAGATTAGGCAACTAACAGGTAAAAGATTTGAGTCCAAGCTTTACTGCACAGCATTTAAGCGATTTTTTTTTTTTTTTTTTTTTTTTTTTTTTTTTTTTTTTTTTTTTTTTTTTTTGGTTTTTCGAGACAGGGTTTCTCTGTATAGCCTTGGCTGTCCTGGAACTCACTTGGTAGACCAGGCTGGCTTCGAACTCAGAAATCCGCCTGCCTCTGCCTCCCAAGTGCTGGGATTAACATTTAAGCAATTTTAAACTTCCTTAAAAGTACAAATTCATCTGAGGGGCAGGAGTGGAAGAAAAGTTGCTGGCACAATCAACATCCATGCTTGCATGTATGGGGCTACCACAAGACTCAGTAGCTGGACCATCACAACACAACCCTAACCATTTAGCTGAGTTAGTCAGGTCCTCCTCTTTCTCAGAAGCCTCAGAGCAGAGTCACACAAGCACTGACTGGAATCAAGTGATCATTTGAACCCTGCTGCCATTTAATAATTGTCTTGGGATTTTTGTTCTTTTAAACTTTTTTGCTATGTATGGATGTTCTGTCTGCATGTCTGTCTGTGTACCGCATGTGCCTATGGAGGCCAGAAGAGGGTGCTGGATCCTCTAAAATGGATCCACAGCCAATTAGTAGTATCAAGTGGGTGCCAGGAACCAAACCTCGATGGCTTGAGCCATCTCGCCAGCCCTCTTTCTTTCTTATTCCAAATTATGTTCAGATGAATTAGTCCTGGCGAACGTCCAGTGTCATGACCCTCACTCCTCAGGACTGCCCCATTCTGTGTTTGTGCATTTGGACGTTTCCCATCTTCCATGGTTGTTAATACTAAAGAGTATAGTGTCAGTCATCGTAAATGCTCAACACGCACTCTCCTTGCTACTAGTTCTATTCTGTCTCTTTACCTCTGACCTTTTCCTGCCATCTTTTTTATTACCAGAAAATTCTACAACCAGATTGACTAGGTAAATGTAAAAGCACAACTCCAGCCATGTCTAACAATGGCTGTGCTGAGCTACATCTTGGTTCTTTTTTCTCCCCAGGCTACTTCTCCACAGACACACACACATCAATTTTTTGTTTTTTCCCTCCCATTTTTATTCCTTTGAAGACGTTTTTTTCAATCTTAATTCTTTTTTAGTGTTTAGGTCACTCCGTATTGGTAGCTGTATTCTCTTATATTTCCCTCAAATCCTTAAGTCAGACATCTTATCTCAGGTCCGCTCTGGTGTGCTTTTCATCAGTCACTTCTATTACCCTTGTACCTCAAACATAACTAAATTATCACATCTTACAATGACTGATTATCTATGTGAAACTGAAATCTCTGACATCAATATTCACCTTATATTTCCAGCACCCAGCACATGTGATACCTGCCACAAAGCATTAAATCCACACCTGCAGAACTGAATTTGCTCCATCCCCAGTCTGCAGGATCAGGCTCCATCCCTCCTTTCAATTGTCCTCTGCTCCACTGTTTCCTTTCTCAATCTAGTGACCTACCTCTCCACCACAAACACCAGCAAACATAAACCCACGAGACCATCTTCAAGGACTAGCTCATGACATAATAACACCTCAGTTTGTCACACTCCAAGCCTGAGTGCATTTTTGTCTTCTCATATCACACAATATATTTACCTCTTACACTTTTTCATTATAATTAGATGCATATGGTTTCTTAATCATAACAATAAAGACTCAAAATCCTCTATTTCAGTCAAATAGGACTATTTACCAATCTTTGAGACAGGAAAAGTATACTACCTGAGTAAGAATTGAGAGAAACCGTCCACCGCACTGTGAGCCCTATTAAGACCACGACTGTCATCCAGGACCAGCTCTCCATAGCTCTTCAAACTCGGGGAGGAAAACAAAAGCTAGAGCCACAATGCTTCCCCCAAAGTCAGTCACTTGTCTCCTCCTTCAAAGTGATGTTACCATCCCTGTCGTTAGGAGCTTGAGAGGATTTTAAATGATGCTTTGCTTCAAAACAATGAAAACTTGATTATGACTCTGTAGCCTAGGGAGAAAACATAAAGAAGCAAGATTTAACTCAGCACCCCAATAAAGAACACATGGAGCCACTCAGAAATGTGGGGAGGTTTTGGAGGAATGGATTGAGAGCTACAGAGGGCTCCTTACCCCCAGGATTGAGATATATACTGCAAACAGCAATTCTGTAAAACAAGGTGCAATGTGTCTAAGGATAAGATAGACAAAGGCTTGTTTTGTTGTTGTTGTTTTGTTTCCTTTAAAGGCAGGTTTATTGGAAAGCTGCTCTCAGGTGGGCGTCTTCACTGGCCCCAAGGACCAAGGCCAGGGAAGTTGCCATGGGGGAAGGGGAGGGGGATAAGGAAGGGGGAGAGAGAAAGAGAGAAAGGGCCCTCAGTTCTGGACTATAACCTATAAAACAACATTTCCCCCACTAAGGTTGGCTATGGTTATGGTGCTTTTCATGGCAACTGAAAGCAAACTCTGAGAGTGAGAACAACCAGGTTAAATGAACTGTCCTCTGTTCCAGATAATCTGATTTCCTCGGTGCTTCTTCAGGAAAATTTAAAAAACAAAAACAAGCCTTTTGATAAGCCAAGTTATCAGCATCATGAACTTACAAATGCTAGAATACTTAACAGGTATCATGCTGCCCCAGCTTGCCAAAAGCACAGCGGCAGAAGACCAGCTACACCACAGATGAAACATTCGAGTCCAAAAAGATAAAACAGAGCAACTATGGAGTAAATCTAACTCTAGAACTAACAAGAGTTTATACATTCAAATTCATTCAAAGCACTGTACTTAAATGTGGCGGGGGGGGGGGGGGTCAAGTGTGTGCTCACTGACAAGAAGACAATGGATAACTAACACTCTTCAGTTTTGTGTGGACCTATGAATGATGGCCCATTTAACAGACACGTTGATTATTAGCAAGAAAACGTGATAGGAGTGTAGTCCAGTGGTAGGTCCTGGGTTCAATACCCAATGAGATCTGCCCAAACACAAATGGGTATCTCATGAAGGAAGTTCTTCTTCAAGTTCAAACACAAACTGGTTGACTATTTGATGGTAATATTTTAGATGTGGAAACAGGATCTCACTATGTTGCCTAGATTGGCCACCAACCTGGAATCCTCCTGCCTCAGATTCCTAAGCACTAGGATTACAGGTATGTACTTATAGGAATGTTTAAGATTTATTTTTTAAGTGTGTGTGTGCATATGTCCACAAGAGTGCGGGTGCCCTCAGAGGCCAGAGGTGGCAGATTGCCTGGAACTAGAGTTACAAGCAGTTGTGAGCTGTCTGACCCAGGTGCTGGGAATCGGACTCAGGTCCTCTACAACAGAAATAAGCACTCTTAACTGTTAAACCTTCGCCACAGGCCCCCCCAGAAATATTTTTAAGAGTCAGAATAAATGACTAATGTTTAAATTTTAGTCAGTGTCTCCCTGCCTCTAAGACACGCTGACACTTTTACAGAGCCTCTCTGATGAACTAGGCCCTCTTACAGCAATCATCAATTAAGAAAATGCAGTCAGGTATAGTGGCTCATGCCTCCAATCCCAGCATTTTAGAGGCAGAGGCAGGCAAATCTCCAAGTTCAAGGCCAACCTTGTCTACAAGGTTGTTCCAGGACAATCAGGGCTATACAGAAAAACCCTGTCTTGAAATTTTATTTTTTAAAAAAGAAAAGCAAAGCACCAGTCTTGTCAACAAGCCAGTCTGATGGGAACATTTTTTTAATTGAAGTTCTCTTCAATTAATGTTTCTGACTCTAGCTTGTTGAATTGCCAGTAAACTAGCCAGCACACCTATATGGTGCTATAAATTAAGAAAAAAAAAAAAAATTACCTAAGGGGGTGGGAGAAGGGTTAATGAGGAAGAAGGATTCTCTGGAAAGGTCTTGTGAGATGCAATGAATATTGTTATCTGAATGGAAAGAGTAAAAAGATGTGTTCACTGAGTGTCTAATTAATGAGCAACAATTTCCTGCACAGTTATGTACAGTATGGTTTTGCAAGCATGTATTCCAAACGCGCTCAGGAGGAAATGCCAGTCACTTGTTATTCAGGACGACACTGCTATGGGAGCAAAGATCATCTCTAGTCATTTCAATGTCCTTCCATCCTTAGAGCACGGTTGGCAGAAAGCAGGAACCCACTTGAATAGAGAGGAGAGTGGGGGTGGACAAATGAGGGCAGGAGAAGGGAGGAGAGAGAAAGGGACACTACATTTTCGGGAGTCCCGTGTCGTTATTCAGTGAAACACGGGGGTCTCACCGTGTTGCTCTGGCTAGCCTAGAACTCTCTAATGTAGAACAGGCTGCCTCTGCCTTCCAGTGCCACCATACCGGCTCTTTCCCCCCTTAAACTGTGACTGCTGTGCCACCTGCAAGAGCAGCTTAGGAACTTTCTCAGGAGGCCATGCACAGGTAGCAAGCAAACAAAACCCCGACAGGGGGCTAGGACGCCAGGTCCCAGATTGCTTCTTTTTCCTGCTAAAGTACCCTCAAGACATCCGCCTCCTGGCTCGGGAGGGACAGACCCACAGGACGGGGACCGAGTCGTCAGGGCCAATCCGGCTAGGCCGCGTCACCTCTGCTGGACGACCGCATGCCGGGGGTCTCGGGGATGGGTGGGTCCTCCCAGCAAGCCTCCGAGTCGTCCCCTCCAGCCGGCTGCCGGGACCTCCCCACGTCTGCCGCCTCCAGACTTCGTCCACCCCAGGCTCTTACCAGCCTCTGATCTCCGGAATTGGCGCCCGTAGAGAGCCAGCAAATGCGCCTGCGCACTCACAGCCCGAGGAGCAGGCGCGCCCCCAGCGGCCATCACGGGAGCGAGCCCGTAAGGCGTGGGGGCGGAGTGATGGGCGGAATCATCGTAGAGGGGCGGGACGGAGAGAGCGAGGCTACCACGTTTCGGGAGGCGGGGTACAAGTTCTGGAATTCGAGAAGCCTGGTGGCCGGGGTTAGGTCAGGGGCAGGTGGAAAGCCCCTTGCTCCTCTTTCCCGGGACCGTGGCCAGAGTTCAAGCGGCTGCTTAGCCCACGGATTCCTGTGAGGGGCGGCTCCTGCGCGCTTCGCAGTGGCGAGCCCTTGGCCAGTCCTCACCCCGAGCGGCAAGTCTTCCTCCTGGGCCAGTGCCCTCCAGTAGCCACCAAGCCAGCCTGCTTTCTTAGAGCTTAGCAAAGACTACTTGCTTACTAAGGCTGGGAAGTTGCTTCTAGTGAGAAACCTTCTAGAGGCTCTGAATTGAGCCTATGAGCAGCACTAGCCACACGTGGTGATAATCTCACCTCTAGGCTCAGGCAAGAGGATGGGGAGTTAGAGGTCAGCCTGAGCTACAAAGCAAGACCCTGTCCCCTACCCGAGGGGAAAAAAAAAAAGAACAGCTCCGTCCCAGAATAGACACTCTGCATGCCCCATCAGGCAACTTGAACCAACCGTTTCCACATTTGCCAAAAATAATAACCCCACACACACACACCCTGCTTTTGAATTGTGCCGTTTTGTAGACACCAACTCCAATATAAGAAAAAAAAAAAAACAAAGAATTAAGTATTGCTAGGACTGCTTTGCTTGTTTGGGGGTGGGGCGGGGAATATGTGTTACCTGTGTGTACTTGAAAAGGTCAAAGGTCTATGCTGATGTCTTCCTCTATCCATCCCCACCTTATATTTTGAGACAGTCTCTCACTCAACCTGGAGCTCATCTGTTTGACACTGTGTTGGGAGCCAACTTTAGTAGAAAGCGGCTAGATCAACTTTGCAGCCATCTGGAACCATATACCCTGATGAAAGACTTGGTTGTCAAAAGCCTATAACAGCTGAAGCACACTCTGATAAATATATTATTTATCCCACATAGCTTGTTTTGCTGTTTAGTGACCTCAGCTGTATGGTACATGTGGTAAAGTTTTTCACCTGTGTTCTCCTGCTTGTGTATATAAATACCTCAGAATTCCCTTCAATAAGGGAGACTTGAGGGAGACTTGAGAAAATAGAAGAGACTGAATCACACCCTGTCTTGTCTCCATTCTTCGCGTCTCTTGCCCCAAGAGCCCCACACTCTCTCTTGACCAGAGCACTAAGCCCCCAAAGCGTTGAGGCAAAAGTGTTGAGGCAGAATGTGGGCCTCAACAACACTGGCTGGCCAGTGATCTTCAGGTATGTCTGTCTGTCTTTGCAACACGAGTCGGCTTGACTACATGAGATCCTGTCTCAAAAGAAAAACAAATTACCATAGAAATATGGCAAGCTATAAATCTCTGCTCTCACAAGATCTAATTCTCTTCAAAGAGCATTTCCCATGCAAAAAAAAAAAAAAAAAAAAGATAGAAAGCAGCTGAGTGAAGTGCATACTGTCACTTTAGTGATGTACACACTACAGCCCACAGGACAAGACTCAGGCTCAGTGTAAACTATCACTATCAGGAAAGGCTTCTTCCTGAATGAGCCACCTTAGCTTTGAAAGAAAAATCGGATGCAGGTAGATAAAGTCACAGGCATAAGTGTCTGAATCTAGACAATGGAAATAGTTGACACCAAAATCGTGGCAACTGAAAAAGGGCAGAGCATTTCTGTAACCACCGGAAAAGGGCAGAGCATTTCTGTAACCACCGGATTACCCGGTGGTTAATGAAAGGTGGTGTTATGAGGAACTCAGAGCACCAGGCTGTGGTGGTGAAGTGATCAGTAAGGGCCCATTAGTGACATTTAGCAGGGAGTCGAGTGTATGCAGGGCTGGGCTGGAGGAAGCTTAAACTGATGATGATGGGTGAGTAAGAGGGAAAGGTTATGGTTAAATAGAGAACTAGGAAGGGTCGATGGGACAGGGGATGTGTACAGGTCTTTGTAACATATAAAGTGTGCAGGAAAGTGAAGTGAAAGGAAAGAAATCTTACGGGATGGTCTCCAAGATGTTGAGTTGGGAAGCTTGGAATTGATTTGGATGCTACACTGTAGTGAATTTGATGAGATGTCAACACAACAAAATAGTGATACTTGTGTGCCACTTGTGAATCAAAACCTAGGAAAGACACTGGAGCTAAAGCTATATGGAGTGTTTTTATTTGCTGAAGAAATGAGGGAGCTAATGGAGAAAAAAAATACAGCTGTACTTAAGTATGCATTTAACCTGCAAGGAGGAAAGCGAGCTGAGGAAGTCTTCAGCATGCTTACCCATGCTGTCTGCAGGATCATATATATGAAACACCTTGGGAATAAGAACCATGCATGGCACACAAAATTCATGTGTTAGTGTGTTTAAGCTTCTGCCAAATGAAAGGTGAAGCACTTCTATGTTATGTCCCACTGAGATCAGAAGAAAAAGGCAAGCTACTATTTAAACTAGTAATGGTTATAATACATATAATTCAGAAATATGAATATGAAAATATATATATTGAAATGATGAAAGGTTATTAATGTCCTCTTCCTGACTCTTAAGCCAAGTAGTCTTTGACCCAATGTTTATCTTGGAGTTGGTAAACTGTTTGTTGAAGTAATAGGAGTGTCAAGCCTCCAATCTGTAGCTGAACTGCCCCAGCACTGCCATCTACATGCTGACTTGCCCCTGCTCTTTCTCAGTGGTACTATCTTTCCCCTCTGAACATGGCATGCCTATAAATAACAGAGGCTAAATAAATGCATTTTGGATGACAACATTTACCATCAGCAAAAAGAGAGATAAGATATAGCACAATTGTTGAGCAAATCCAGTTTTCAGACAAGACAATCAGTAGTTAAGAACTCTTATCTAGGGGCTGGAATGATGGCGCAGCAGTTAAGAGCACTTGTTGCTCTTGCCCAGGACCTTGGTTCAGTTCCCAGCACCCACACTTAGAACACAAGCATGAAGACCTGAGTTTAGATCCTCTGCAGCACCCACATAAAAGGCTAGGAGTGGCCCTGCACCTTGACTGGGAGAGAGGATGTGGAGCCAGGGAATTACTGGGACTTGCTGGGGTGTCCATCGGCCTAGCCAAAATACAGTCCCAGGTTCAGTTTCCCCTTGTCTCAAGGGAGTAAAGTGGGAAAGAATAGAGGAAGACACTCATCACCCAGATCAAGGCTAACAATCTCATTATCTGCTCCTTGGCAAAGAGGGTAGGGCCACCAAGCCCTTTCCCAGGCTAAGCCGCTTGCTACTTGAGTTCTTAACATGTCTGCACATCCAGCTCTCCCTCAAACCAGGCCTGCTTCTCACAGCCATGTGTCCACTCTGGGAACATAGCAGTTGACTACAGACTCCCTGGTTTGTTTGTTCCTTGTTGTCAGGTCCTCTGGATAGTCAATAGGTTCCCTCTCAGACTGGTACCCACACATAGGCCTCCAAGACAGAAGTGACAAATGAGCATCTCTCCTCTGCTGACCCCTGCCAAAAGGTCACTGTGTCACACAAACTCCAAAGACATTTGAGGCTTGCAAGAACTGTAGACTTGTCCTGTTGATAGAACTGCCAGACTGTCACCAAGGCCATCTGGTTTACCTTTTAGATGAGGTTTCCACTTCCCCTCCCCAGTCCAGGAGCTACACAGCCCAGCTCTGTGCTGCTTACTGATTATTGCTGAGCTGACTTCATGTTTCCTTCCACCATTCCACTGTATTGTCACAAACTTTGTGGGGTGTATGAGTACGCATGTACACGTGGGAAGTGTATGTATGTGTGCACATGTGTGGAGTATGTGTGTGAGTGAGGGGGTCTGAATGTGTGTGTGTGTATGTGTGGGCTGGATATTACTATGTGTGGGGTGAGTGTGTATGACTGTGGGGGAGGGGTGAGTGTATGTGTATATGTGTGTATATGTGGAGTATGTATGAGTGAGGAAGGTATGAATATATGTGTGGGGTATGTAAGTATGCACGTATATGTGGAGAGTGTATATGTGCACATGTGTAGGGGGTGTGCACATGTGTTGGGTGTGTATAAGAAGGGTGCGAATGTATGTGTGAGGTATGTGGGAGTATGGGGGTGGGTTTTGTGTGTATGTATGGGAGATATGAGTGGGGGGTTGAGTGTATGTATGGGGGTGTGATTGTAGGTGTGTGTGTGTGTCTGTGGGTATATGGGGGTGAATGAGGAGGTGTATGTGTGTGTGCATATATGGGGATGAATGAGGTGTGTGTGTGTGTGTGTGTGTGTGTGTGTGTGAGTGTGTGTGTAGTACTCTTTAGATTCCAGAAGATTCTCTAATACAGTGTCTTAGTGATTGTTACTGGTTAGTTGCTTGGTTTGTGGGATTTTGTCATTTTTGCTCCTGCATTTATGTTTCCCCTTTTACTATATTTTTATTATTGTTTAAACCAGTTTTACTTTTAACAACTGAAAATAATAACGAATCCCTTCAACATGTGAATGATTAAATTATTTTATGCTCAGAATACTTCTTAGCAAAATAAATGGGTAACATCCACAAATCCAGGTTAGGGTCACAATGATTATTTCTGGTGAAAAGAGCGTGCACACACACACACACACACACACACACACACACACACACACAAAGGTCTTGTAAAGATTGACAAATGATATCACACGATAGTGGCAAAAACAGCACTCTCCTGGGCTGTGGAGAGACTTTGTGAAGGACAAAAGGAGACTCCATCAGTGAGCACAAAGAAAGAGTTTCCAGTGACTGATCTATATGCACATTTTTAGGTAAGAGAGCTTTAAGAGTCTGCTTATAGCAATTTTCATCAAATTGAGTGTTTGAAGTATTATTTAGTATTTATTATTATTATTTAGTATTATTTGGTATTTGTGTTTGAAGTATTAAAGCAGTTTATTATATGTTTAATTATATTTTAATAGAGCCATTAAAAGTTTCAGGTCCAGGAACTTAGATCCAAGACTAAAAACACTAGTCCAGCATTCTGTCTACTAGAAAATCCACTATATTCTCCAAGTCAGGGACAAGTCTGGCTCAACAGATAGCCATTAAGATAAGATTACTTCTTCCGCAATTGAGCCCCAAAAAGTGAAGAACAGAGCCAAAAAAAAAAAAAAAAGTATGAACAGAGACAGATTAGTAATAACAGGTTTTTATACACATACCTATTTGAGAGGGGAAGATTGAGGCAACAATGAGGGGGAGAGACTGCATAAAGCAGGGACAGCATGCCAGGTCCAGGGATGGAGAACACCGACCAGAACCTAGTCAGCCTGGTGAGCAGCTCATCAGGAGGGGGCAGGTCACCTACTGTCCTCACCCTTTGTAAAGCATTCTTGGTGTGTCTAAATAGACAGCAAGGTTTTAGAATAGGGACAACAGTGGCATCACTGTCACTGTCCCCTTCAGTCTATGAAGTTGCATGTTCTCAGACTGAGGCTTTGAGTGGGTCTGGCAAGCCCAGTCCCCTCTGTTTAGTGGAGCTGCAGATCTCATAAACACCAGTGTGCTGGGAGTGGAGCAGGAAAAATGATGAGCTATGTTGCCAGAGCCAGACACTCTTGCAGCGATTCTAAAGTGAGAAGCTGGGACCATAGCAATGTGCTAACCACCTGGCTCTTCCCAGATGCTGGCTGGGCAGTGACAGCTGTGCCAAAGGCAAACCTGGGTGATTTCATGCCTGTATGCCCTGACTACCTGGTGCTGCCACTAAGAGGCTGGGTATGCCAATGACTGTAGCTCAAGCTGCTGGGTCCCTCACATAGAGCTATTGTTCAGCTGCTTATTAAGGCACCCCAGATGAGAGCTGAAGGATGGATCTAGTATGAAGAGTGTGATTGCAAGTTTCAGTTGGCCCCAAAACTTACTACTTACTCACTACTGTAGGGGAAGGTCTAATGTAGGGGTCCCACCCTAGAGGCATGGTAGAGGCATGACCATGGTGTGGTAGGTTCCCAAAGCCAAGAGGTATGGTATAGAACAAAATGTAGCTGTCGTTTGAAACAAGAGGGGAGTAGAAGATGATGGCCTTGTTGGAAGGATGGTTGGTATCCATATCCTTGAGTTCAGCAGCAGAATGGGATGAAGACTTTTTTTTGTTTGTTTGTTTTTCGAGACAGGGTTTCTCTGGCTGTCCTGGAACTCACTGTGTAGACCAGGCTGGCCTCGAACTCAGAAATCCGCCTGCCTCTGCCTCCCAAGTGCTGGGATTAAAGGCGTGCGCCACCGCCGCCACCACCACCACCACCACCTGGTGGGATGATGACTTAATTGGGCACGTGCTGCCTGCTAACATAGCTGAGAGTACAGGATGTAGTCCAGGAAGAACCCAAGTTAAGGAACATTTATAGGCATCCTTCTACTTTCCATTAAAAACCTGAACTATGGGAACAGAGAGAAGATTGAGCAAGAAAGGCACTGCCATGAAGCCTGAGTTCAATCTCTAGGACCACATGGTGGAAGGAAAGACCTAACTTCTGAAAGCCATCCTCTGCACAAACATACACACAATAGGTGGGCAGATGGACAGACAGACAAACAGACAGATAGATAATAGATAAAAATAAATGAGGTTTTAAAAGATCCCCAAATATGGGCCTGGGAGTGGTTTCTAAGCCAAAAGGATAAACAGATTGGAACTGGAATGAGGCAAGAGACTCTGAATGTAAGTGGCCTGATGGAGAGTATTAGCATTTATGGAGTGCCTCTGCTGCATGGAGGAATGGGAAAGAGCTCTTCCTGCAGCCTGGAAGAGACCTCAAAATAGCAGCCTGAAGAAAGGTGCCATGTCTAAATCATCACCACGGGCGCTAAAGATGGCTGCCGGATCAAGCTCCCCGGTGCATGGGCTCCTGGAGTAGAAGGGAATGGAGGAAGGAAAGAGGATGAGGGATTCTACACACACTGGTGTTGGGGATCCCTTCTGCAGGAGGAGTGGCAGGTCTGGCCAAATAAGTGAGGTCTTCCTTCTCATCAGGTGGGACCCCTACATTAGTTTGGCCTGCCCCTACAGAGGGGAATAGGATCAGAGGGGAGAGCCGAAGACTGAGGGTTAGGGATTGTGGGGCCCTTTGGTGTAATGGGAGATAGAGGGATAGCCCCAAGAGCCACCTTTATCTGAACCTTTGTAAGGGGAGGAAAGACAGGAAGTTGTAGTCCCTGCAACAGGTGGGGAAACGCTGGGTAGACGTAAGGCAGTTTGGACTGCCACCACATGTGTTTTAAGCCCCAAGTCACCTACTTTATCATATTAAATCTTAGTATTATACTCTATGTGCTGCCCGAGGTGACCACAGCAAGGCAGGGAAGCTCGGAAGGAGGCACACCTCACCAAGACCTCCAATGTAGCAGCAGTAACAGCAGTGGGAGTGGCTAGGGTGGCACTTGTCTGGCCTCCACACATGCACAGGCACACATCTGCACACAGATGTGTTTATTTACACATGTATTCTCTGTTTCAAAACAGGTTTTTCAAAGTTATTTTTAATCAATTTAAACTCTGAAAAAAAAATTAGTCATTCTAAGAACACATACAGCTAGTCCAAGTTCTCAAGATGAATTCTCAGCACCCATGAAGGGTGGCTCACTACCACCTGTAACTCCACTTCCAGAGGGGGTCTGATACCTCTGACTGACACCTACTCTCTCTCTCTCTCTCTCTCTCTCTCTCTCTCTCTCTCACACACACACACACACACACACACACACACACACACACAATTAAAACTAAAATAAATCTTTAAAAACCAATTTAAATAAAGCCAAGCTGTTGTGGCCTGCTCAGTCTGCTTGGTCAATAATCAGGTTCAGCTCTGTGCCTTAAAAAATCATGCCATATCTTTAGAAGTATAGCTTTTAGATTAAGGATTTCTTAATGCTATAAAATATCAGATTAGCAGTCTATCTTTAAAACTGAAAAAAAAAATGATAGTAAATGTTATGGGATTCTTGGTATATCTTTAAATTCTATTTATAAGTCTTTTAGTCTTAACCAGGCTACAGCACAGACCCAAACAAGATCAAACCAGTCAATGGTCCAGCATGAAGAGGGAGGGGCTCTGGTCCCACCCTTAGTACAGAGCTATTGCCAGTTGGATACTGCTTGGGGGATTGAGAGTCCACTTTCTTCAGTGGTGTGCCCCATGGTAAGCAGCCCATGGTCCAATGCCTACGAACAAAGGACAGCTTTAAATGGACTCAGTGGACTACAGAAGACTGAGGCGAAGGTGGAGGAGCAGGGATGTTGAGAGGGAGTGGTTGATGAAATGTCCAACTTGAGGATGGATATGATCTAAACTCACTGTAGTATATGAGATCACCAAAGAATGAGTTCTTAAAAATCAGTGTGAAAACAAAAAAAATCTATCTTTATATATGACTTTGTATATGTATGCTGTCTATATGTGCTTGTGGTTTAATCATGTCTGCCTTGGTACCAAACTGGCCTATAAGTAAATGGTCGTATGAATTAAAACTGTCAAATTAGCCCAAATTCCTTTTAGTTTGTACTTTACAACATTTCAAAATAAGAAATGTATGTAGTTAAGCAGTCTTAGTCAAGATATTATTTGGGCTGGAAAGATAGCTTAGCAGGTAAGAGCACATGCTCTTGCAGAGAACTGGAGTTTGGGTCCCAGCTCCAACACTGGGCATCTCGCAACTACCTGTAACTCCAGCTCCAGGGGATACGATACCTCTGTCCACTGAGAGCACTGAGACTCACATGCACACCCCTTCCACCCATACACACACACACACACACACACACACACACACACACACACACACAGAAGTAATATTGAAAAGACAATTGATTATCATTGTATCTGGTCAGATTTTACTCCTCCAAACCTCCAAATTGCTTTTGGTCAGTGTTTTTTTACACTATCAGCTAACTAGAACGTTTTTTCATTTTTCTTTTCTCCTTATTTTCTCCTTTTTTATCATCCCAAAATCATAACATTGCCTGGTTTGCAGGGCCCCTGTGGCTCAGCCTTCTGAGAAGGGTGATTCCAGTTATCTGATTCCTCACTTGTCTCTTCCCTGTCACCTTCAGCCAAAATTCTATCCCTACAATTGTTTTCACCCCAATAGTTCTACTGTCTTCTATAATATTTTCATTACACTCTGTGTGCGTGTTTGTAAGTATGTGTATATGTGTACAACTTATAATTTGTAGGAGAATGTTCTCTCCTTCCACCATGAGAGTCCCATTATGAAAGAGAGGACTCAGTCATCAGCCTTGGCAGTGTAAGTAAGTACCCTTACCCATTGAGCAATCCTGCCAGCCACAAGCCTCCTTCTAAAACTCACATTTAAATCAGATTAATGCTGCTCTTGGCCTTTGTCAGAGACACGGTTGCAGCTGCTAGTGGTTGATACAGAGAGAGACTTATAACTGGTCAAAATGCCAACACTGAATGATGGTGGAATGCTTGACCTAAATGGGGATCTGTATCAGTCCCTCGGAGGCTCAGGGAACATTAGGAAAGAGAGGACACAAACAAAATGGAAGATGGGGGAGTGTGCACATGACATATCTTTGAACAAGACACAGCTGTTGCACTATAAAATTACCACAACCGTGGTCACCTGAACAAGACTGAGCATGTCAGACATCTTGTCATAAAACGAGGGGATGGTTCATGAGGCTTCACCCCTCCCTAAGAGACTAGATAATGGTTGCCAGATAACGGTTGCTAGGGGAAGTGTATCACTTTCTTCTGTGATGTTGATTTTGTTGCCTTAGAATATAACCTCCCACTTACACTCATGTGAAATGAAACTCAGTGGGCCTCTCACCCAAGAGACACAGAAGTAAGGAGGAGACTTGTGCAGAAGAAGAGTTTAAGCAAGGGAGTAAGAAGGATGAGGGAGAGGGATTAGGACTAAAGATAACTAATATCCTCTGTATACATGTATAAAGCTGCCAAAGAATTTTTAAAAGTTTTATATTTGTTTTTTAGGCCATGTAGTAATTTCAAAGTAAATTTCTCATGTTACAGGTATTCATTCAGCCAGTACTTACTACAGAAAATCCAAAGCCTTTTCTCCAACCAAGGGAAAGCCTTTTAGCCCCTCATATCTAGGGACCACAGTGTCAGCATGAACATTACTAGAGAAGATTGATTGATCGTGATCTGTAACGACTGAGCTGCCCCACGTTGGGCAGCCAAACTGTAATGACCGCCCTGTTCCACAGTTCCCGGTCTAGCGAGAGAGTGTGTGGGGCAAGCGACACGAAGAATGGAGACAAGACAGGGTGTGTGGTCAAGTCTCAAGTCTCCTTTATTGTGTCTTTCTCTCCTTTATTGTCTCCTCTTGTCTCTCTATTAAAGGGAAATCTGGGGTATTTATAGGCTTATGTCACGTGCCTTGTAGGCTCATGGATACCACGTGCCTTGCAGGTGTTGATATGACGTAAGCCTTACAGGCGTCTATAGCATGGATAGCACGTGCACCGTGCCCTTGCAGGCTTGGATACCACGTGCGCCTTACAGGCATGTATGGCGTGGATAGCACGTGGACAGCACGTGAACCGCATGCCTTGCAGGCATGGATATCACATGCACCTTGCAGCTGGGGGCAGTAAACAGCAAAACAAGATATGTGGGATATCAGAGTGTGCTTCAGCTGTTGTAGGCTGTTGAAAAACAAGTCTCACGTCAGGGTATATGGCTCAAGATGGCTGCAAAGCTGATAGCCGCTTTCTGCTAAAGGTCGGCTCCCAACAGTGATCCTTTTGCTACCTCACAAATGTTCTGGGATGACAGGTCTCAGGGGGTTTGTGACTTAAGAACTGGGACTGGAGACTTGGAGAAACAAGATTAACCATGAAAGACTCTTGATAGGCAACTGGAAGCCTTTTCCCACCAGGGTAAACCAGCAAACAGAACACAGCAGAGAGAAGTCACAATATACAAACCAAAGAGGGGCCAGTACTATGAAACTGACCTATAAAAAGGTCCTGAATCTTACAATTGATGCTCTTTGAGCACATCTTTTTCTCTAGTACACCCATTCTCGGTAATGCTTTCCCTTTCTTAATAAACTGTCTCTTAGGGCCAGAGATGGCTCAGCAGGTAAAGGCACTGGCCACCAAGCCTAAGGACCTGAGTTTCATCCCTAGGATGCATATGATGGGAGAGGACTGACTCCTGCAAGGTGCCCTCTGACCTTCCTCATGCATATGAGAACACACACACACACACACACATACACACACTGGATAAATAAATAGTAAATGGTTTAGGCCTAGAGAGATGGCTCAGGGGTTAAGAGTACTGACTGCTCATGCAGAGGTCTTGAGTTCAATTCCCAGCAACCACATGGTAGCTCACAACCATCTGTAACAGGGATCCGATGCCCTCTTCTGGTGTGTCTGAAGACAGAGACAGTGCACTCACATACATGAAATACATAAATAAATAAATAAATAAATAAATCTTTAAAAAAAAAAAAAAAAACAAACAAGAAATGGTTTAAAAAGCAACTTTCTATTTCAAATCATGTGTGCCTCATCCGGTTCTTGGCCCTGTGACATGGGACTCTGGAAAACCCCAGCAGGTTCCCTCCAAACTCAGACTCATTCATCTCACCAGAGAAGACTGTTGGGCTCGTGGTAAATGTGAAATAAGAGCGGGAAAGAAGCCCAGGTCTCCGTACCTCCTTCTAAAGCAGATCTCCATTAATCTAACTTTCTCCCACTAGGCCCCACCTCCTAACTGTTTCACTGCCTCTGAGTAGAAGGGACATTTCAAATTCAATTTATAGCATCTATGTAATTACAAGGATGGGAGTTAGAGGCTGGTGAGGAGAGACAGTCAGTAAACTCACTTTCCCACAAACCTGCTGAACTTAATTTGATCCTGGATCCCACATAAAGGTGGAAAGAGAAAACTGACTCCACAAAGTTGCACGTGACAAATAAGTCATAGTATGCATGCCCATGTACACACACACACACACACACACACACTACACATACGTGTATTGGCTAGTTTCCTGTTGCTATGGTAAAAACACCATAATTATATCAAAAGAAACTTATGGGAGACTTTATTTTGGCTTACACTTCTAGGCGTAGTGACAAGAATAAGAAGCTTGCGTACCACACACATAAACTAAGAGAATGAACTGAAAATATCACAAGCCATTAAACTCTTAAAACCTGCCCTGGACCCAGTGATGTACTTCCTCCAGTAAGGCTGCCCCTCCCCACAACTTCTCCAAACAGCACCACCACCTATAAAGACCAAATTCTCAAACACATTAACCTAGAGGGACAGTTATGATTCAAACCAGCACACACATCCATAATAATAAAATACAATTTAAATAGGAGCATTGGATATAGGCACGCTATGTACACAATAAAGAATACAAAATGACAGGAGAACATCACTTATGAGCTCAGGAGAGGGGCTTGGAAGAAATCAACTTTCAGGGATAATGGTGCAGCCTGGTTGGTAGAGAGGTTACCCCACCATTCATGAAAGCCCTGGCCTCTATTCTGAGCACTGAATGAGCTGGGACTGGTAGCCATACATGTATTCTAGCACTCTATAGGTAGAGTTAGGAAGAGCAATATCAAAAGTTCAAGGTTAACCCAGCTACTCAAATTTGAGGCTAGCTTGGGCTACATAATATCATGTCTGAAAGCTAAAAGAAGGGAGAAAGGTATAAATGAATGAATGAATGATAGATAGATAGATAGATAGATAGATAGATAGATAGATAGATAGACAGACCAACCCTGTGGACATTTTGATATGGAATCTCAAGATTCCAGAACTCTTCTAGTATTTTTGAGTGAGACTCCTAGGGTTACAGGGGTATACCACAAGCCTAGTACCATGTTCTAGAATCTTAAGGAAATATATTTCTGTTATTTACACACCTTGGCTTATGATATTCTGTTGCCTAAAACCATAGTTAATACATATCTTATTGGAATTCCTTTTCATTTATTTATATTTGTATTTTATATGTATTGGTGTTTTGCCTGCATGTATGTCTGTATGAATGTGTTAGATCCCCTAGAGCTAGAATTAAGAGAGTTGTGATCTGCCATGTGGGTGCTGAGAATTAAGTGTGGGTCCTCTGGAAGAGCAGTCAATGCTCTTAGCTGCTGAGCCATCTTTTCTGCCCTCTATTAGTGAGTAATTCGAACTTCCTCATACAAATCATCTTTTTTTTTTTTTTTTTTCTTTTTGAGATAGGGCCTCACATGACACTGGCTGGTCTCCATCTTGTTATGCAGTCTAGGATAACTTTGAACTTCAAGTCCTCCTCCAGCTTCCATCTCCTAAATTCTGGCACTATGGATGTACCACAATGTCTGTATGCAAATCATGTTAAGAGTAGCTTTTAACCTCTCCTAGGCACTTCCATTCACTAAGAAAACAAGCCCTTTCTACACAGATCCCAGACATCCTGATTTCTAGTGAAACCCATTCATCTGTTTACAATAGTTCCTTGAAATAGATTCTCGTTTCCTGTCAGTAGCACTTCCTCAGTTGACCTTTGCTTGCCATTGCCCATCCTTCTGAAATTGCCAAGTCTCATCACACCCTTGCCCCCTCCGGGGCATAAGTCACCTAAATAGTGCAGTTAGAATTAACTACATCCTCGAGTACCATGCAGGCACTGACAAAAGTCTTTTGTACACAGTTCACTTGACCTTCAAAGTGGCTTTGAAAGAATGTAGATGGACATTATTAACCCCTTCTTACAAATGAGAAAACTTGAAATCAATTTTTAATAAAGTATGGTCCACAAAACTCTCACTTTGTGTAGCTGAGTCTACTGGAAACACACAAATCTTCCTCATTTTTAGTACTGAGGTCTGAACCTAAGACCGTCCGCATTCTAGAGAAGCACTCTACCGTTGAGCTTATATTCCAACCCACCAAAATAACATTCTTTATTCTGGTTTTGGTTTTTGTACTTGGGTATTTTTTTTTTAATAAATAAGCTGGCAAATTTCATATCCATAATCCCTTTGTGTAGATCTGAGGTTAATAAAGCAAATTGAAATCTCTGGGGTGGTGTGAGTTAAGGGCCTCCCCCATGCTAGAAACCTATTTTTATAATTGCTATAGCCCTAACTCATCCTCACCTTTTCCTTTTAATTGACTAATTTTGTCTTACTGTCTGTGGATGACTTGGAACTCACTATGTGGACCAGGCTGGCCTTGAACTCACAGAAATCCGCTGCCTCTGCTTCCTAAGTGCTGGGATTAAGCAAATATACCACTCTGCCTAGCTTTTCTTTTTTTCTTTTTTTCTTTTTTTCTTTTCTTTTCATTTCTTTTCTTTCTTCCTTTCTTTTTGAGATAGGATCTTATTATGCATTCCGGGTAGACTCACTATGTAACTGAGTCTATTTGAACTCATGATCTTCTTAGAGTTCCAAGTAGCTTTGATTACAGATATATGCAAATATGCTGACATCCCTGGCATATTCCTGGTTTTAATGCCCCTCAATCCAGGCTGGGAATCCAACCTATATCAAGCATGCTAGAAAGTGCTCTACCATTGACTCATACCCTCAACTTCTAGGCACTCATGTTTTTGTAATTTTATAAATATTTTACTTTTATCCATGTGTATGTGCTTGCATATCTGTATGTGCACCATTTAAGTGCAGGTGCCCAAAGAGGCATGAAGGTCGCATCAGATCGCTTGGAACTGGTTTCAATGGCTGTGATACACTCAAAAAATGACCAATTTCAATAAACAGTACCCCAGTCTCTACTCCGTTCCTGTCCAAGTCTCATAAAAGGCCACTAGGCAGGGCAATATAGTAGTAAGAAAACTATGTTAGGTTTGGAGGGGAAAAGGCCACCCTGCATCAGCATCTCTCTTCTTCCACCCTCACAGACATGCTACCAGCTACATCTCCGAGGTCCTGCCAAATCCAGTAAAGTTGGCAATGAAGAGTAACTACTCCCACCGCCTGTCAACTGACACCCAATCAAGTAATTTTAAAACAAACTTTTCTCCCTAGCCTTTGAAGTATTGTATTCATCTCATAATGCAAAATTCCATTTAGTCCATTTCTAAAGGCTTCCAAAGTTTTAACAGTTCTAGTGCTGCTCAAAAGCCCACAATTCGATCTTTTCTGAAATAACATAACTTATTAACCATGAGCCTCCATAAAATAAAAAAGGAAGGGGGCTGGAAAGATGCATCAGAGGTTAAGAACACTGGCTGCTCTTCCAGAGGTCCTGAGTTTAATTCCCAGCACCCACATGGTGGCTCATAGCCATCTATAATGAGATCTGATATCATTTTTTGGCCTGCAGGCATACATGCATCACAGAATACTATGTACATAATAAACAAACAAACAAATCTTTAAAAAATAAAATGTAAGATACGTACTTCCAGTATAAAATTGCATAGGGTAAACATTCCTATTCCAAATGGGAGGACTAGGAACATAGCAAGGAAATATCAGCTCATATAAAATAAAAACTCAGCAGGAAAAACACGTCATGCAGTTCCATGTTCAGCATCTGGGACTCTTGGTGGCATCATCTGGTTTCTGACAGCCTTGAGTAGCCCTTCCCTTCCAGTTCTATCTGAATACAATCAGCTTCTCTCTTGAGCCAATACTGTCTCATGTCCATAGCTTCCCTAAGTGCATAGGCCACAGTCCTAACGTCTGAAATATCCTAGAGTCCCTGTTGCAACTTAGGCTTTACCTTCCCAGGCTCACTCAGTGAACTCTCATGATTTCCTTTCAGGGAGTCTGACTTAGCCAAATGCTGCCTTGCCTCAGCAGCTTTCTGGAATGTCAATGGTTCCACAACTCTTAGATTTTGCATACCTGCAAAATTAACACCACGTAGATGACGTCTCAAGTTCTGCTGGCAGCTAAAGATGTATTCTATCCCCTTCTACTATGGCTGCAGTAACCCTTCATGTGCCTTGCTAGATTAACCTACATTCATTTCCTTAGATGACTGTTAGAGTCCTGCAGTGGTTGGCCTGCTCAGTTCAGTCTCTTCCTTTCAGAGGAATTTAAATGTTTACAATCCGGGACCTTCCATGAGTAGAGTCTTGCCCTCATGCCAAAATGTAATGCTCCTTCTTTATTATACAAATATATTTAACAGCTACAGATGTTAAATTTTGCCTCGCTCAACTTCTCAGGGCATGAGCACACGTAGCCAAGTTGACTTCCAAAATAAAACAGGATCTTTACTCCATTTCCCACAAGCCTTTGCTCTCCTCTGAACCCTCATGAGCTCAGCCTCCACCGTTTGCTTTTTCTTGGCATCCTGATCTTCTGAGCTCAAATCAGAACAGGACACTAAATTCTGTGTACAACATTCAAGGACTTCTCTAGCCTGAAATTCCAACGCAAATGAAGAACCTCGTAGTCAGGTTCATCCCTGTAATGACATCACTCTATAGTACCAATTTCCTGTATTAGTTACTTTTATAACTGCTGTGATAAAATACTTGTCAAAAGTAACTTCTGGAAGGGTTTATTTGGCTCATGGTTTTTGAGGGTACAACCCAGAGTGATGGAGAAAACATGGCAGCAGAAGCACTTGTAGATGTGGCACTGGGAGGCTGCTCACATCTGCAGGTGCAGTGGAAGGTTGCTCACATCTCTGCAGGTGCAGTGGGAGGCTGCTCACACCTGCAGGAGGCAGTGGGAGGCTGCTCACACCTGCAGGAGGCAGTGGGAGGCTACTCACACCTGTAGTAGGCAATGGGAGGCTGCTCACACCTGCAGGTGCAGTGGGAGGCTGCTCACATCTTCAGGTGGCAGTGGGAGGCTGCTCACACCTGCAGGTGGCAGTGGGAGGCTGCTCACACCTGCAGGAGGCAGTGGGAGGCTGCTCACACCTGCAGGTGCAGTGGGAGGCTGCTCACACCTGCAGGAGGCAGTGGGAGGCTTCTCACACCTGCAGGTGCAGTGGGAGGCTGCTCATACCTGCAGGAGGCAGTGGGAGGCTTCTCGTACCTGCAGGTGCAGTGGGAGGCTGCTCACATCTGCAGGAGGCAGTAGAAGGCTGCTCACACCTGCAGTAGGCAGTGGGAGGCTGCTCACACCTGCAGGTGCAGTGGGAGGCTGCTCCCATCTCTGCAGATCAGGAAGGAGAGAAAGGGGAAAAGTGCTCATCTGGCTTTCTCTGTTTTCACTGCATATCAATCTAGCACCCCAGCCCTCGGGATAGTACCACCTACATTAGAGTGGGTCTTCCCCCCACAAACTGGAGGTAAGTCTCCTAGCTAATTCTTAGTCAAGTCTATTGTCTAATCAAGTAGACAATGAAGATCTACAGTCACAATGCCTCAAGAAAAAATAATCTACTTTAAAATAAATAAAATAATATGTGTTGGTATTTGTGTGGTTGTTTGGAATTGCTATTCTGAAGTGTAAAGCAGGACAAAGAAAATTATTTCTATGATATATAAATGCTGTCATTGATGATGTCAGACCAAGATTCTTGCCCACCCCCTTTGAGTTTTTTAGACAGGGTATTGTGTAGTCTAGGTTATCTCAGGTAGCTCAGGCTTATCTTGAACTCCTGATCCTCCTGGCTCTACCTCTCAAGTGTGGGGATTGCAGGCCTGCACTATCATGCCTGGCTAAGGACAATGATTCTCAGTCTAGAAAAATGAGATAAAAGGTAAAGAGGTTAAAAAAGTCTAATATCAATATGGTTCAGGATATTCTTTACTAAATCTGAAAGACAGAAAGGGAAGGGGAAAGAGAGGTAGAGTTAAATAAACAAAAAAAAAACATATTTTTTAATGTATGCTTTGAATCTTGTTTCGGCGTATCCTCAAAGGAATTTTAGACAATAATTTAATCATCATTGTGGATTCTAAAGGGATAGAAAATCCCATTATGATGTTGAGAAGTGAAGCTGTTGGGATGGAGAGATAGCTCAGCAGGTAAGAAAGAGTGGCTGCTGCTCTTGCAGAGGACTTGAGTTCGGTTCCCAGCACCCACATCGAGCAGCTCACAACTACCTATTACTCTAATTGCGGGGGAGTCTGACCTTCTTCTGGCCCTCTCAGCTACACACACACACTTGCACATAGTCACACAGGCATACACATAAATAAAATAAGTATTGAGAAAAATATGAACGTGACTAGGGTTAGGTAAGCTCATCAGAATAAAACCTGGATGATCCTGAGTGGTAGATTCCTAAAAAAGGAAGGATTCAAGGAAAGACACACACACATGTACACACACACACACACATACACACACATGTATACACACACATACATACACATACACACGTATACACACAAATACATACACACACATGTACACACATACACACATGTATACACACATACATACACATACACACATGTATGTACACATACACACATACATACACACATATACATACACACACACTACTATTACTACTACTGTCTCTTGTCATTCAATGTCCTGCGTTTTCTCAGGACTCTGCTGGCCCTGCTATAAATATCATCAGATTCAGCCTTATACTCTACAACTATGAACTAGAATAAATCTTTTGTTTTCCTTATGACTTTCCTTTGTACTGGTCTATGATATTGTGTAATTAGAAACAGAAAATGTGCCAACATACATGTGCCAAGATACCTGTGCCAACATATCTGTACCAACATACCAAATAACAATAATAACTCCCTGGCCTGGTTGTAGAGGTGAAGCATAGTCCCCAAATCCAAGTTTTTTGTGAAGCTGAGGCAAAAAGATCGTAAGTTCAAGGCTATCCTGGGCTAGAGAGTAAGTACAAGGTCAAGATTAGTTTGCACAACTTAATGAGACCCTGCCTCAAAAAAAAAAAAAAAAAGCAGGGGCCTAGGGCCCTATAAAACTCAGCAGGAGTAGAGCGCTTAGCTAGCGCCTAAGTTGAATCCCCAGTACTAATAAAATAATGATAAAATCAAGTTCAACCCCATAGAAGTGAACATTCTCAGCTTGTAGGCTATAGTCTTACAAAACCAATTCCTACTAAAAGGATCTAGGGATCCTTGGAGAAATACCAGACTACAGATCTGAAAGAGAAACAAAATTAAACTTGGAACGTTTTGTTATATAGAAAGAAAAAAAAAAAGGCTAAGCAAATACTTGCAGGGTTTTGTCAAACGGTCTCTGTAGAGATCAGTGGTAGAGCATTTGCCTCAGGTACATGAAGCTCTGGATCCCTTCCTGCTGAGGTAAAATGAAGACACTGTTGCTGGATGTTAGAGTAAGCACAAGCATTGCAATGGATCCAGACACAGAAGACACATGTATCACGTTCTCCATGTGCTCAAAATCAAAATGATAGTTTTCTTTGAACAAAATGATCAGCTGAACTGGAGAGATAGGTTGGTGGTCAGGAGTTCTCTACTCTTTCACAAGACCTGAGTTAGGTTCCTGGCTCCTGTCAGGTGGCTTATAACTGCTTGTAACCACAGCTACTGGGGATCAGATGCCCTCTTAAGACCTCTCTGGGCACCTGACATATACATGTTATGACATTCACATGGACATATACTTTAAAAGAAAAAAAAGGGGGGGAAATGGGGTAAGGAGATAAAATCTGAAATGTAAATATAATATCCAATAAAAAATATTTTTTCCTTTTTCATTAAGAAAAGAAGAAAAAGGAACACTCATGGAGAAAAAAACAAACTCATTATTTTGAAACCTACTAAATAACAGAATGAAGAGGTTATTCTGTTTTATCTAAATGATCACAGGAGGTTGAAAATAAGATATCAACCTAAATTGAAAAAAAAAAATCAGTCAACCAAGTGTTTTCTTAACGATAGTGATGTTTATTTGGGAATAGCAGAACGCTGCTGTCGGTCATAGCAAAGTGTGGGAATATTCAAAGAGCTGGAAGCAAGGAGAATGTGTTAAAGACAAAATGATTAGGCAAATTCCTGGTTTCTTTGGAAACTCAGTTGTGTCTCGTGATGTTTTTCTGGAAGCTGTCTTGTGAGATGTTTTGCTGAAGCAGACGCGTGAAAGGGCATATTAAATTTTGCTGGAGCAGAGGCTTGAGCTGGTGCATGATGTTTGGAAAGAGTATAAGTAGAACCCCACAGAGAGTGAGAGGATGTTCTTGCATGACTACACCATGCAACGCCTCACTGGTCTTTCCTGATCTTTGCTTGTCATGACGTCATAGAGACAAACACGTCAAAGAACTTTGCAAGGCATTCTGGCTGCTTCTAGGCTGCTGCTTGCTGTTTCCATTGACTCGGGCTGATTCGGTGGAGCCTCACGGTTTCTGCTGGATTGAGCTGCTGCTACTGTTTCGTGTTTAGTGTTTTCTATTGGACTGGATTGCTGATATCCTGACAATGAAGATTGGGATCGCTCCAAAGAGCTATTTCTAAACAGGTCCACAACCCCGTTGTCCTATTCATCATCTTTCTCTCAGACATTTGGTTGGTGGTCTAGAAGGAAGGTTGAAGCATTAAAAAACTCTAATTAAAGTAGGTTTAAAAAAATCTAAGCCTACCGCTTAGGGATGGAGAGATGGCTCATTATGTAAGAGCATTGGCTCTGCTCTCACAGAGGGCCAGGGTTCAGCTTTCCAGCATCCACATGAAGCTTACAGCTATCTTTAACTCCAGCTCCACGGGATCTGAACATGTAGGCCCCATAAGCACTAGGAATGCACATACATACACACAGGCAAAACACTTACATAAAATAAAATATAATTTTTTAAATGAGGAAGATCGGGGTTAGAGGGATTGCTCATGGGTCTGAAAGACGTTTGTTCCTGGAAGTTTTTTGGTTGGTTGGTTGGTTGGTTGGTTGGTTAGTTTTGGTTTTTCAAGACAGGGTTTCTCTGTGTAGCTCTGGTTATCCTGCAACTCTCTTGGCAGACCAGGCTAGCCTCGAACTCACAGGCCTCTACCTGCCTACACTTTCCAAGTGCTGGGATTAACGGTGTGTGCCACCATGGCCCAGATTGTTCTTTTGGCTTTTGACCAAGCAATCACATCAATACCGTTCTCATAGCCTCACGGATCTGGTTTTTGTTTATTTGTCTGTTTGTTTGTTTGTTTGTCTATTTTTTTCCTTTTTCTCAGATAACCTCCATGTGGTTCTGACAGCTTTCACATTTCTTTCATAGCAGAGCTAATGATTTTTCAAATCTTCTTTCATTTTCCTTCTCTCCCTCCCCTCTTTCTCCCTCTTTTTTTTTTTTCTTACCCACAAACATACAACATGCATGTGTACACACAGAGTTACCCTTTTTCCAATCTAGTGCCAGAAATTTATTTGGGAAGTTTGGAAAGTAATTTTATATTTACATAAACCTAGAGTCAACCTAAAACTGAATTTTTGTCTAGTGAGAGTACAGTGATTTTGATTTCCTTACTGTTGAATGAAGTTATAAAGTTAATTTATACTTGCTATGATATTTATTTATATAAATATTTACAACAAATAAAATATTTTATTTTTTGAATATTTTATAAATATTTATTGAATAAGTATCCTACCTTAACATACAGACCAAAATATAAACATCCCAGAAGAACATAGTCATTATTCTTTTTATTGTCAACTTATGATACTGTTGAAATTATTCTTTTATATTAGCAGACACTTCAAATATATCCATGTATATAATCATGCATGTAAGAACAATTTTGCAGGCTAGAAAGATGATTCAATGGTTAGGAGCACTGACTGCTCTTCCAGAGGTCTTGAGTTCAATTCCCAGCAACCACATGGCGGCTCACAACCACCCATGATGGGATCCGATGCCCTTTTCACGTATGTCTGAAGAGAGTGACAGTGTGCTCATCATATACATAAAATAAATAAATAAATCTTTTTTAAAAAAAAAGAAAAGAAAGAACTTTCATGAGGCTAGAGAAATGTCTCTGTGGTTAAAAGCAGGAACTACCCTTGGAGAGGACTCAAGTTCCATCCAAACACCCACATCAAGTGGCTCACAACCACTAGGAAATTCAAGCTCTTGGGGATCTGACAGCCTCTTCTGGGCTCCAGGGGCATTTGTACTCCTACACACAAATAACTTAAAAATAAAAGGTAAATATTAAAAAGAAGAAATAATAATATGAGCCATAAAAGAAACTATGTATATAATATGGAAATGATACTAGGATATTCATTTATACTTCATTTATATTCATTCATTTATATTTCAAAATATATATAATAGAAAAATATAAAACTATAAAGAACTCCAGCTGGGCAGTGGTGGCACATGCCTTTAATCCCAGCACTTGGGAGGCAGAGGCAGGCAGATTTCTGAGTTCGTGGCCAGCCTGGTCTACAGAGTGAGTTCCAGGACAGCCAAGGCTACACAGAGAAACCCTGACTCAAAAAAAAAAAAAAAAAAAAAAAAAAAAAAAGCCTCCACATAAGAAATCTAAATTTAATAGAATTCTGTGAGCCACCCAAAAACTGGAGTGAAGGCTCTCTCTTCCTAAAGGTGTAGCTGGATGGTAGTATCCATCCCCTACAGGGTTGCCTGGCCTGGCCTCAGTAGAAGAGGATGCACCTACTCTGACAAAGACTTGAAGCCCCAGAGTAAGGGGACACAGAGGTGTCACCCTCTCAGAGGAGAAAGGGAGAGGCTTTGGGGGAGGGTCTCTGTGGATAGGGGACTGGGACAGAGGAAGCATTTGGGATATGAATAAATAAATATAAATTAAAAGATAAAATCCTAAAATTTTACCACAATTTTGTTGCTGTTGTTGTTTTTGGAGACAGTCTCACTATGTAGCCCTTGTTGAAGTGGAGCTCATAATGTAGACCAGGCCAGTCTTGAACTCACAGAGTTCTGCCTCCTTCTGCTTCTTGAGTGCTGAGATTAAAGGAGTGCACCACCATGCCTAGCCTACACGTCTGGCCTATTACTCTGCTTTTTTAAGTTGTTTAAAAATATAGAATGGTGCTTATATCTTTACAAAGAGAAAGAGTTCTTTAATGTGGAAATATAATGTATTCACTGGTTCATGGACCCCAAACCTCCAAGGAGTATCACAAATCTGCACCTCTCTCAGCCTGGGATTTTGAATTTAAATACATGATATACAACTCAGCCCAAGATAGTTTTGAAGAACTATAAACATCTATAATTTCTGATATAAGTTCCAGGGTCAAGTCAGTGTTCAGATAAGTGTGTAAAGACGATGTGTTAACACAGATGCTGTTTTATGACTTCAGCTCCAGTGTCTTTTACAACTGAGTGAATTGTCACAGTCTATTATGTCGCACACACATCCAGATCCACTGGCTTACAGCTGTCATGGTACTTGTCTAAAACTGTCTGTGAAAATGAAAATTTGAACTAAATATAGAGGAGGCAAACTGTTAGTAAGAACTATTCAACCCAAAGTCTCCCTGAGGGAGATGGTAAAAACTCCATTTTAAAATCGTCTAAATCAAGAGGGCTGGAGGTTATGACTTGTAAGTTAACACTTACTTGTTTGCTGTGCATATGTCTTTATGTGTGTTTGTAGACATACCACAGCATATGCACAGAGGCCAGAGGATAACTGGAAGGTGCTGTCTGCAGTCAGTTTTCTCCTTCCAATAGGAGGATTCTGGGGATCCAACTCAAGCCATCAGCGTTGGCAGCAAGTTCTCTTACCTGTTCAGCCCATCTCACTAGTCCATAAAGCCAGGTTTTGAAATGAAATTTTTATTTATACAAAGAGTCTGGGGCGGAGAAATGACTGAGCAGGCAAAATTCTTGACACAATAATAACCCAAGGTCAGTCCCTGGAATCCACAAAAAGGTGGAAAGAGGGAACTAATGAACCACCCGGCCTCCATCTTGAACCTGAACGTTGTCTTCAGGTAAAGACAAACCAGGTTCATCCCTGTTTATGATTAAACCTCAGTTTCTCAAGGATTGGGCTATGCTCTACCTGGAACCTTAACTATAAATGGCTCTATACTGTCTGTTCCAGGAAACGGCAACGATATTTTTTGTTTCAAAAAGTTGTTGCCCTACCTTGTTTCTAAAGGTTACTATAACCATCTGTTGTTAGGACTATGTTATGTTGCTCCTGTAACTCTATTCGCCTGCCACATTCCCCATTTGGAAACTCTTTACCCTTGATAGATATATAAAATTGTGTAACCTTGCTGATGTCCAGGGATGATCTCTTAACCTGCCTTTAAGGGGAGTCAGCCATGTACACCAATGGGGGGTGGGAGTGGAAAGCTTGCTTTAATTAATACTTTCTTTAATCTGGCCATGATGGTTTGGGCCTGTGGTCTTTCCCCTTTCTTCTGTTAACCTTTGAGATTAATAGAACCAGTGCATTCCTTACATACTTTGAACTGATTGCCAGGCTAGAGAAAACGTGGATCAATTGTTCTTCAAAACAGAACCTCATGAAATGCAATTCTGGTTCATGAAGTACTTGGTTTTTCCCAAAGAACTCAAAAAATACTGTGCTTTCCATGAAGTGCACCAAATCTGGCAGCTGGTCACATTAAATGCACCGTGAGCCTAACATTAGGTGACATACACCTGTAATCCTCGCACTGGGGGGCCAAAGTGCAAGAGCACCACACCTCAGGTCAGCTAGAGCTTTCTAGTGAGTTCCCGGCTAGTCTAGAAGGGGGGTGGGGGTGGGGGAGGGAGGGAGGGAGAAGAAGGGGGAGGGGGGTGTCTCAAACAAACTAACTAATCCTGGACTTAAAATGAAGTCCTAGGTTTCTTAGCTGTGTGCACTTCTCAAAAGTGTTTTTTTTTTTTTTCCCCTAGAAACATCAGGGGTGTAGAAAGACTTTCTGGAATGTACCCCCACAGTCTTTCTTTTCTTCCTTTCTCCCTCCATCCTTTCTTGGGTGGGGGCCGTTTCTGAGACAAGATCTGGCACATTGAGCCTCTGGCTACTGCAGAGGCTGCAGGCATGCACCACCACCCTGGAGCCCCTTCTTGAATCTTTGCTCCCTACCTTTTGTGAACTCCTCAATGCCTTTCAGCTATTTCCCCATCCAGGTTTAATTTTGCATTGTTATTCTCTGGTCCTTCTTTTGTTTGAAATCATCATCACCATCATCGCCATCACCATCATCATCATCCTCATCATCTCTCTCTCTCTCTCTCTCTCTCTCTCTCTCTCTCTCTCTCTCTCTCTCTCTCACACACACACACACACACACACACACACTTTTTTTCTTTTGAATCCTGAGGGCTAAGATATTCTAACTAAAATTTGGAAGATCTTGTATTTTTAATAAAGTTCTCCGCTTTTTCTGGTGCGTTTGTCTTACTTGGAATTAATAAAGTTTTGGTAGTTGTTTAAATAGATTAAATGTCACACTTTAAATAGAAAGAGAAGACTCTATGTAAGTGACCTATTTTTCATCTGTGGTTTGGAAAAAGGCAAGATTAGCATGGATATTGCATTTTCAAGGACCTCACCACTATTAAATAGACTGTTAAGTGCATTTTATGGCTGAAGAGTCTGTTCCCAGTTCAGTCCCCAAGACATGTTAAGTTCATCTCCACCTGCTACATTGAACATTCACTGACTCAAACCCTTCCTGCACCGGCATGTCTATGCTCTGTATCTTTTAAGTATATAACTCTAAATATTTTAGGATGAGTAAATGTTACTCAATAAAAGCCCCAAGGATGTGTTGTCCCTCCAGAGAGACACTCTGTTGGCACTCCTCAGAGATGCACATCCTTTGCTCCATTAGCCGCTGTGTCTTAACTGCCAGATGCTGGAAAAACAACACAGTCTCTCATAAAATGAGATTACAAATTCTATTTAAACCAAAGCAAGCAACCATAGCTGGTTAAAGCTCCATCCCCCACATCATCTCAGTTCTTTCTCTGGGTTTTGGGACTATGGCAGCAGATAGTGGCCAGTGCTCCAAACAGGGTTGATATCACACTCCGTATTCTCACAAACAAATTTAGGTTGACTGGTTAAACAAACAAACACACAAACCAAGAAACATACTTGGAGCTGGACTTGGTGTATGGGCAGTCTACGCTCCTGGGATGTGTCAGCAAAACACCCATCCAGGTTTGAGGCCAGCCAGGGATAGGGGTAGGCTCAGCGGTTAAGAGCACTGACTGCTCTTCTAGAGGAACTGAGTTCAATTCTCAGCAACCACATGATGGCTTACAGCCATCTGTAATGGGATCTGATGCCCTCTCCTGGTGTGTCTGAAGACACCTAAAGTGTACTCATATGCATAAATTAAATAATTTTTTTAAAAGAGCAAAGCAAAAAAAAACCCTCAAATCTAAAAAACAAGCAACCATCCACCTAACCATTTGTGGCTTTGATGCTTGCTTGAGATATGACCTTGCTTTATACCTCAGGCTGAGTTTAAACTCTGTTTAAAGTTTTTATAGAGACCCTTCTGCCTCAGGGGCTCGCCCTCTTTTTGCCTGTTTTATTTAGGTAGTTTTGAACACAGAAGAAGCCATCAACAGATGAGTCCAAAAGCAAAAAAAGTAAAGATGGTTGTTAAATTTTAACATTTTTCTGTTTCCTCCCCATCACAGAAGTAACTCCCGCTAGAGAATTTTCTTACAGGGACCACTTACTTGTCTGCTTCCAATTCACTTGGCATGATAGACACTTGGTCTGGTAAGGTCTCCATCTAATTCAGATAACCATGCAGAGTAACAGTGAACGGGATTCTTCAGTTCAGAAAGTCACAGCTGGAGATGTTGATCTTGTCACATTCTCCCTGGGTTAAAGGGTAGGAAGAACTACCCACCCAGAGGCTTCCTGCATCCTAAACACTCCGGTTCTTCCAAGTTCTCCCCCTTGGTCTTCTATAAAGCAACCCTATCGGCTAAATCCAGAAAGGGTCTCTTTCAGGTCTTCCTCCTTTGTGCTGAGCTAATGATACACCTGCAAGGCTCTGAGTTGTGGGTGAGTCTTGCCTCACCTAGCTGTCATTCCTACAGTTTCTTCTACACCCTCACTCTGAAGGAGTTCTAGGTAGACTAGGAAAGAATAGACTTCCTAATGGCAGCTTAAAGCATTTGGAGGAGAAATGTTTGGAAGGTATGAAGGAGGTTATCTAAATGGAACTTCGAAGAGAAAAGGAAGAGTACCAGGAGCCCTTTAGTCAAGCCAGCATTTCAGACTCCTAGCCTTGACTTTTCCTATGTCTTAGTTAGGGTTTCACTGCTGTAAACAGACACCATGACCAAGGCAACTGTTATAAGGACAACACGTATTTGGGGCTGGCTTACAGGTTCAGAGGTTCAGTCCATTATCATCAAAGTGGGAGCATGGCAGTGTCCAGACAGGCATGGTACAGGAGGAGCTGAGAGTTCTATATCTTCATTCAAAGGCTGCTATAAGACTGGCTTTCAGGAAGCTAGGATGAGAATCTTAAAGCCCAAGCCCACAGTAGAATACCCACTCCAAGACCACACCTCCTAATAGTGCCACTCCCTGGGTCAAGCATATTCAAACCACCACATCCTATGTCAGACATGCAAAGTAGTTACTTTTCTATTCTCCATGGTTTTATCTTCTCTTTCTTGGTCACCCCATGGCCACTGTCACCTACCTCCACTGTCACCCACCACTGTCACCCATCATTGTCACCCATCACTGTCACCGAACACTGTCACCCAACATTATGTTTCACGTGTTGAGATCTCTCACCAGGAGTTTGAGGAGATCTACTCAAGGTCATATACTTGACTGAGAAGACACAGACTCAGAAGTGGACATGACCTATCCAGTACTCAAACGGCCCCTTCCAATCGAAGAGGATATCCTGACCGTGACTAGCACAATGGAAACCCAGTCAGTCCCCACCTCAGAGGCTTCTTTGGCTCTACTGTGGGGTTGATAAAAGTTCTGACTTTGCAAAGTTTACGCTCGCTCCATGCATGCCCCCTTCCCATAGCCCAGGCTCTCCCATGGTCCTACTGTGCATGCAGAACTCTGTTGGCCTTGCAGGGGACCTTGGGTTCTAGAGATCCCCAGGCTGGTGGGGAAGATGAGAAGAAAATGGTCAGAACACTGCCTGTGGGGTTATCAGTGGGGTTGTGGGTAGGATTATCAGTAGGGCTGTGGGTAGGGCTCAGGGGTAGTAACACACAGAAATAAAGACACAGAAAGTCATGAATTTCATCCTCAATACTGAATTTGCAGCGGCCCAGAGCCAGGTGTTAGATAAACTGCTGCCAGCTAAAGCTAGAGGGAAGGGTTAACTAGCTTAGGTGCTGCAGATTAGGGTTCCCCTGGGTCTCAGTGCCTGCTCTTGTTGCTCAGCATCCTCACCAGTCTGTTTTTTCTCTATTCTCTCCTCCTTGCTGTCTGCTTTTGTCTCTACCCATCACGATTTGTTTTCACTTTCAAGTTGCTATGGCACAAAGGCCAAGGAAAACCAGTATTTCATATTTTCTAGATTACAGGTAAATTATTCGCTCTGAGTGCTTGTTGCTTGTCGTGCTTGCTTCTACATTATAAATTTGAGGGGTAAAGGTCAAAGGTAATGTCTACTTTCTTTTTTGAATGATGAGTCTTATAAGATTAGGAATCTATTAAGGTTACAGGATATTAAAGAGTCAGATCTCACATCAATGAGAGCAAATAATCTGAACAGGATCTCTCTTCTTTCATGGTCACTAATGAGGAATAAGATATGGGTACCAATGCTCATCTCAGTAAACCCTCCAAAGGATGCTCTGGGGAGAAAGACAAAGAGCTGGAAGATGTTCCAATATAGCTCCTTTGACTTACAATGGATAGTTATCAGCAAAGGCTCCTCTAGACTATGCCTTTACCCATTGGGATCTTTTGGATCCACAGCCCTTGAGAAAGAGCCACATGGTATTTTTCTACTCATTTGCTTGCCTAAGTAACTCTCTACAAATGTGATCAGATTCTGGCATGAATTGACAGGTTGCTTGCCAGGTGAATCTTGAGAAGCTGTTGCTGCAGGTCCTTTTGTTGCCTAAGAACTTCACAATTTTTTCCAAGTGTTATCAATATATATATATATATGATATATATATATGATATATATAAAATATATATATAATATATATATAATATATATATATATTATATATATATATTATATATATATATGATAGCCCCAGAAGCAACAGAGGTATGCAAGAGGTGTATCAGAAACCACTCACTGCTGTAGGTCAGAACAAGAAGGGATGTAAAATCAGACTGGCATGCTCTGAGCACCTGGGGAATCTCCTTCTCTGTTCTGGCTTCCCACTGTTAAAGGCTGTGGGTTGGTTTTGTATCTAATTTCATTGCTTCTGGTGCTGCTTTTCTATCTCGGACACCACCCCTCTGGGCCTGGTCATGATGGATAGACAGGTCATATCCAGATGATTGAGGATGTTGTTGTTATAGTGGTCCAGAGTGTTCTTACAGATGTCTAAACCATGAACCCTTCAGTCCTAATAATCATTAGGACTATGACCATTTTTCTTCTCAATTATATACCCACTCACCCTACCAGGAATGGCTTTAGCCCTCTCCCTATTAAGAATTCTCCCACTCTGTGACTGATTCCTATGTTGAAAGTGCTACATTAAACTCCTGGCGTCATGGTTGTGCAGTAAGATACGATATGGAAAGTGAATATGAAACGCCAGCTTCTGTTGAAAAATGGGCATGAATGCAGTCCCAGAAAGTATATGAAATCTTGCTGGCTAAGTTTTAAAAGATACCCAAGCTGTATATAACTTGTTTCCATTGTGACATTAGACACAATATGAATATTAGACAGATATGAAGCTTGGATAAACAGATGTCATCTCCCACAAAGGCCTCCAGTCTGTTCTCTGGGTACCAGGTAGGAATGTGATGGTCACCAGAGGCTAACCTGTGAGGGAGCACCAATTCTGTCTGTCACCTGTGACTCTCAATGGGCTAGTAAGCCTAGGTTTGTGGAAGTTCAGAAGGAAGTTAGAGAGTCCATTAAAGACCTTATCAAGATGGTTCCTATGCCCTGTCTCAAAAACCAAACCAAAACAAAACAGATGGTTCCTATGATCTATGGATATCTGAGGCTAAAGAATCAGCTGTGATTAACAAAAGACCAGAACCACTGAAGTGAAACCCCAACTTTACTGAACAATTAACACTGTTTAGGTATACTGGCTAGGGTGTTTTGTTTTGTTTTCCAACTTGACACAAGCTAGACCTGTCTGGGAAGTGGTCTCTCAAATAAGAAAACGAATGACCCCTCCACACACAGATTGGCCCATGTGCATGTCTATGGGGCATTTTCTTGACTGGTGATTAATGTAGGAGGGCCCTGCTCACCGCAGGCAGTGCCATCGATGGCCTGGTAGTCCTTAGTACTATAAGAAAGAAGGCCGAGCAAGCTAGTAAGCAACATTCCACCATGACCTCTGCTTTAGCTCCCGCCAACAGGTTCCTGCCTTGAGTTCCTTTAGTGACAGAGTGTGACCTGAGAAGTGTAAGATTAAAGAAACCCTTTCCTCCTTAAGTTGCTTTTGGTCATGGTATTTTATCACAGTAATAAAAACTCTAAACTCTAAGGCATTAGGGCTGACAAATAGTCTGTGATTAAGAAAAGACTAGCATTATTGAGGTGAATCTTCTGATGCATATTTTCTACGGGTCAGCCCATGGAAGCTGTAGCCCAGAGAGGGCAAAAATTGCCTCTCATGCAAGCAGATGTCCTTGGTAATTCATTAAGAGTCTCTTACACAGTGAGACTGTGTTTGGGTGGCATAAAAGCTGCAGGAAACAACCAAACAGTGAGATAACCACCAAGAACAGCAGCAGCTGTAGAGTGGACCTAGCCTGAGTCTCTAAGATGAGCTATGTGTGTTGTGGAGGGCAAACCCAGGGAAGTGGAGCAGACCCTTTGGGTCCCAGAACATAATGAGTGAGTCCCAGATGTCAGATACTGAGTTCTGATTATAACTGTATCCTGGATCTTCACTGTTAAAAGTGTTCTAATTGTTTCTCTTTTGGGGTGGGGGGGTGGGGGGGGGTGGCAGTTCGAGACAGGGTTTCTCTGTGTCGCCCTAGCTGCCCTGGAACTCACTCTGTAGACCAGGCTGGCCTCGAACTCAGAAATCCGCCTGCCTCTGCCTCCCAAGTGCTGGGATTAAAGGCGTGTGCCACCACTGCCCAGCCTAATTGTTTCTCTTGAAGTTTTTGCAAAGAACTAACTTGGAGAATTTCTGGATAGGAAGGTAGATAGGTCATAAAATGAGGCAGATAAATCTTGGCTCCTGAGCTTCCCCTGTCAATTTGTACACAAAGCTAAGGATCTAGAGCCTGCTTGCCTCTGTCTCCAGCTCTGTGACTGATCCCTAGATCATGAGAGACTGAAGCAGAGCAGCACACAATGTATAGCACATGCTCAATGAGCCTGTTAGATGGGTTTTCTGGAGTCTCCCAGACCTTGTGTGGTTATCAAATACTAGGGAAGAACCCGGGAGATGGCAGGGGACTAAGCTACAAATGGATCTGGAAATCACTACTTAGTCTGACCTCTCCTTGCATAAGCTGCTCCCTGTTGACAGAGTAGAAATGTCCATCCATGTAGACAGAAATTAAAGGTAGAGAAAGGATAGCCTTGACCCAAGACTTTTTGGTCTTCCATTTCACTTCAGATGGGACAAACTAATTCCAAGATTCCTCAAAAATTGTCACTCAGCTCTCTGAGAACACTAAAATTATATCCTCAGAGTCTCAAAACAAGCAAACAAACACACATACCACAGAAACCAGATTTGTCAGGAGGCATGGTCCCACTATCCAATGGAATGTTTTCTTGCAGGAATTTAAACCCGCTTTCATTCAGAGAATCAATTTCTTTCTTTCCTTTTCTTTTCTTTTTTTTCTGAGACAGGGTTTCTCTGTGTATCCTGGCTGTCCTGGAACTCACTCTGTAGACCAGGCTGGCCTCGAACTCAGAAATCCGCCTGCCTCTGCCTTCCAAGGGCTGGGATTAAAGTTGTGTGCCACCACTGCCTGGCTCGAGAATCAATTTCTTAACAGAGCCTAAAGAAAAAGAGAGGGCATTAGGTTTCTCAGGTTGTCTGCCTCCATTTGCAGGCACACACACAAACTAATTGCAGACACAAGTGTCCAACTCATTGGTCAACCCAAATCCGGACAAGGTCTCATATATTGGATATTGGTAAAAGCAAATACTTCTATTTGATCATGGTTGCTCATTGCCACTCACTGGAATAACTCATAAAGTCTGAAAGAAAAGCTTGTCCATGCCTGTTCCTAATCAATACAACTCACCTGGACAGCTATAAGGAGGGTGGGTGCTTTGGTCAGTAAGCTATCACTGGACTCAACAGTGAGTCTCCTGTTTAGTATAGACCACTAGCATCAGTATTATAGAGGAATAATGTCATTTGTGAGTGTGTTGCACTGTCACGTGCTGTGTGAGATCACTGAGAAGCTGACTCTGAAGGTGAAATTTGGCCTTTTGCCTTTCCACTTCAGACCTAAGCATGTTTTGTCTCAGTGTTCTCCAAAGCCCTCTTTCCTGAATCAAGCTGATTCAGCCTAACTCTGTGACCAAGAGAAAGGAGGACAAAGCAGCCAATGATCAAAGGTCTGTGACTATTATTTATCTCATGATCTAAAGCTCTGTCTGTATTTGCCACTTATACACATTCAAAGCCAAAGCCCAGTTATATTAAATCACTCTATGTGCTGTGTAAAGACTGTCTTGTGTTCTCTATGAGGTTTCCTTGGGAATTCCCCAAGCCCGGTAGTTTGGCAGGGGGTATTAATTTTTTATATATCCCAGTTTTATTAAGCTGGTGTTACTTAGCACTATCTTCCAAGACAAACCACTGTTGTGACATCAGCTGTACCAGCTTGGAAAAGATCCTCATGGCCAGGCTTGTTGATTCTTGATTTGCTAACGTTATTACATCTCATGGGATGGCTGAATGTTTTTCCCGAATAGAAATGAAAGCTAGAAAGTTTAAGCAAGTTATAAGGGCCTGAGCAAAGGATGGAGAACATCCAAGTCCAGTATATTGGTGTCAAACCTCTGCTCAAATCAATGGTTATTGATCTACTGATCTTTTCTACATGACAAAGACTAACCTAAAGAACAAAAAAACGTATTCAACAAAAGTTTGTTTGGCTTTTACTCAAATTTTACCTAAATGTTATACAGTAGTTAAAATACCCGACCAACATAAATGACCTTCTGGTGTTCAATAACTATTCTTAGAGACCATCCTAATGTGGTCAGAGGCTTAAAAAGAAGAATATTTCTCCCCCTTGTTCTCCGAGGTCAAGTAGATCTCTAGAGACTGTGGAACATCTCTCAAAATATCCCTAACTGTGTGGAGTCACCTGTTCTCTTGTTTGGGGAGGCCATAGAGAATCCACCTGGCGAGCTTTAGCCAGCATCCAGTCCGTAAACAGGAGGATCTGTACAGAGGAAAAATTGCCTCCATGCCAATAAGTGAAGCCATGGTCAAGTAAGGCTTTTGACTTAGCCTCATGTACTTGGAACAACTAAAAACACTAAGACGAGAAGAGGCAAACATTCTTCTCAAACCCCTGAGAGCTGGATCCACAACTCGACTTGACAGTAAAAAATAAAAGTGATTAATTTTGGTCACCTGCATGGACTTAAACCATAGAATAAAATGGCAGTGTGTTTCTTTAACACCTTAAGGGATCATACATCTCAGGCATTAGGCTTTACATGGTATGAGATGTTGTTTAGACAACTATTTCACTAATTATTTCCTTCATGATAAGAACAGTGCTGCCCAGATATATTGCCTCAATTCAACACTGAAGTCTCTGCTGCTAAAAAAAAAAAAAAAAAAAAAAAAAAAAAAAAAAAAGCAGGCAGGGGGTGGAAGGGAAGGGGTTGGGAGGGGGTGGTCACTATTGTCTCTAAATGATGGTTAAATGTCTTTTCTCCACCTCTCAGGATGTTGGAATGGCTGAAACTGTGGTTCCTAACCTTCCTAATGCTATGACCCTTTAATCCAGTTCCTCATGTTGTGATGACCCCAACCATAAAATCATTTTCATTGCCACTTTATAGCTGTAATTTTCCACTGTTATGAATAGTAATGTAAATGTTTTAGGTGACCCCTGTAAAAGAATGGTTTGACATCCGGAAGGGGTGGAGACACAGGTTGAAAAACATTGTTACATGTGGTTGTGAGCCACCACTCAAGTGCCAGCGATCAAAACTGAGTCCTTTGGAAGAGCAGCAGGGTGCTCTTAACCTCTGAGCCATCTCTTAGTCCCTATGCTTCTTATTTAGAGGAAAGGTCTCACTAAATGGGTTGCCCAAACTGTCCTTGAACTTACTCTGTAGCCCACACAGGGCTTGCCCCCTCTCTGTTTTATAAATACTGGAACCAAACACAGGACATCCCAGCTGCTAACCATTCTGTCTCCAACTCAAGTAGATTTTTAAGTGAAGCCATGATCAAGCAAGGCTTAACCCTTTGGGTGTCACCACAACATGAGGAACAGTATTAAAGGACTGGAGCATTAGGGAGATTCAAAACTACAGATTCTTTTTTAATACTTTAATAAAAAATGTTTTAAACAATTTTTCAGCACTGTGTTTTTAACCTACAGGCTCACAATAAATAATAGTTGAGTTAAATTAAAGCTTCTTTGATCTGGGTCCTTTGGAAAACCAGCAAATGCTTTTATCCACTTAGCCATATCTCTAGCCCTCTTTCTTCAATTTCTTTCTTTCTTTCTTTCTTTCTTTCTTTCTTTCTTTCTTTCTTTTTGTTTTTTTTGTTTGTTTGTTTGTTTGTTTGTTTGTTTGTTTTTTCGAGACAGGGTTTCTCTGCGTAACCCTGGCTGTCCTGGAACTCACTCTGTTGACCAGGCTGGCCTCAAACTCAGAAATCCACCTGCCTCTGCCTCCCAAGTGCTGGGATTAAAGGCGTGCGCCACCACTGCCCGGCTCTTTCTTCATTTTCAAAGCTAGCTGCATTGTATCTCTAAATCCTCCCCTTTTTCCAAATTCCTCTACTCTGACTCCTGTTAACACATCTCCTCTGACTTCAGATGTGTTTTCTGTATTCTAAGGATCTTGTCTTTATGTTGAACCCACCTAACAACCCAAAATTATCTTCTTTTCTCAAGGTTTATCATTAAGCTCCACCTAGAATGTTCTTTCTATTAGGTTGGGGGTGTAGCTCATTTGGTAGGTGGTTTAGGATGCAGGAAGCCCTGGGTTAGATGCCCCGTGGCACAACTTAAATGGGATCTGCTAGAAGACAACTGTAATGTGAGCACTCTGGAGGTAGAAGCAGAAGATCAGGAGTTCAAAGGCATCTTTGACTATATAGTAAATTCAAGATTAGATGGGCTACAGTCTAAAAAAAAAGAATAACAAAGTCCTTTTGTTGTGTAACATGTTTGTAAATTCTGAGAACAAGACTGTGGGCATCTTTAAGAACCTTTTAACTTATCTTCCAGTAAAAAAAATATACATAATGGGGCTGGACCGATGGTTCATTGATTAAAAGACCTGATTTCAATATCCTGAACTGATATCAGAGGGCTCACAAACACCTGTAAATCTAGCTTTAGAGGCTTCATGGCCTTCATGGGCATCTGCACTCTTATACATGCGCGTGTGAATGTGCACACGCATGCTTGAGTGCAGGCACGCATTCGCGTGCGCGCGCACGCACGCACTCACGCGCGCGCGCGCGCGCGCGCGCGCGCACACACACACACACACACAATGTAAAGATAATAAAAAAACAATAAAAACGTATCTTTAGAGAATGTGTATAATTAATGTGTAGAAAATCTAGCCAGCAAGATGGCTCAATGGGTCAAGGTGCTTGCAGCCAAGCCTGACAACCTGAGTGTGATTCCCAGACCCACAAGGTGAAAGGTAAAAATCCTCTCTGTGAGATTGTCCTCTGACTTCCATATGGAGACCATGGTATGTTCATGCATGCATACACACACAAACACACACACACACACAGAGGGAGAATACATTCTTGAATACATACAAACACACACACACAGGACCACTCACACACTAAATACACATACATATCCACACATACATGCACACATACACACTCACACACATACACATGGACACATTAACATATATGCACACACCATACACTCACACACACATATACTGAATGCATATATACACACTCAACACAAACATGAATAAAAGTAAAAACCATTTTAAAGAATTCTTATAACGGGGCTGGCAAGATGGCTCAGTAATTAAAGGTGCTATGGCCAAGCCTGTTGACCCGAGTTCCATCTCTAGAATCTATACGATGGAAAGAAAAAAATTGACTTCTGACTTCCATGTGCATGAGAACACACACAAACACATACAAACACAAATAAATAAAAAACGTTTTAGAAAATTTAAATGGAAAAAAGAAAGAAAGTCTGAGGATGGCGAGGCAGAAAGACAGAGCTCAGGATCCTAAGAGCATTGAGAAGCACTGGCCCCAGTGCTTCTCTGCAAGGCTTGCTTCACATAATTAAAAGTTGTCATTGCTGGAGTCACAATTAATCAGACCGGCATTACTCACAGCTGAACACACTGGCATATTTCATGGTGAGGGTCTTTAAAGAGCTGTGTCAACCGAGTTGCATTTGAACCAATACTACCCACTCTGTGTTCGTGCTGATTTCTCCTGAAAGTACCAAGTGGTTCAGCCGTCGATGGCTCTTGTCACCTCCCTTCTCGGGGCTGTTTTCCTCTCATCATTTCCATGGATGTTCACATGCCTCTCCTTGCTCTTCCGAGTCCACCTCTGCTTGCTAACCTCTGCTTCTGTGTCCTGTCAGCCCTCCACCTACCTACACTGATAACAGAGCCAGCACCTGCTTTGCTCTTCATTGACTCTCACGCTACATACAGGACACTGTCAGAACCCAGTCTCCCCATGCTCAGGTCACCTTTCCTTCTGACTTTTTTAATCCCAGGCAGATTCTTCCCTCGTGGAAACCACATGGTGACCAGTAGCTTCAGGCTCACCTTTTACCAACTTGGCAACATTGATGGAAAGTGTGTCTCTCTTACATTAGATCCATAAAAAGACCTGGCCTGATCTCATTGGCCTAAACTGAGCTAGGCATGGGCTCCCCAGCAACTGCTTTTTTTCCCCCTTTGAGACAGGGTCTTGCTGTAAGTAATCCAGGCTGGCCTAATACTTGATCACTATGTAGCTTCCAACTCCTGGCAGTCTTTCTACATCTTGAATACAAGATTGTACCGGTTTGCTACTTATTTTTTTCAGTAGTGGGAATTGAATCCAGGGCCTCATGAATGTGTTCTACCACTTAGCTGTAGCTCCAGCCAGCATCACCACCAGTAGTAATTTCCGGGACACAGATGCAGGGTCAGTCTTTCGAGTAGCATTCAGGATGAAGAAGGGAAGGCTTTGCAAGAAAACTGAGGCTCTGAAAGTAGAAAATGGAAAATAGGCACTAGACAGTAAAGTAACGATGGCCATGGGACCAGAGACCAAGGGATATGTACAATCTTCTGTTTTCAGACAGGATCTTACATGATCAGCAGTTACTTTATTATCTTGCCTGGACAACAGAAGGAGCTTAAGGCTTGCTGGCCAGCTGAATGAGACCTTGTCTCAAAATAAGAACTGTAAAATGGACCAGGATGTAACAACTGCCCATCATGGACCAGTCCTTGGGTTCAATCTTTACTATGGCAAACTGAAACAGGTTCCTGGAAGGTGCTGGAAGATAAAGGGGGAAAAGCTGGTTTCTGGATACTAGGTTACAGTTAGGTAGGACTAAGAAGTTTGATGCACTCATTATGGTGACAATAGATAATGGCCACATGCTATCAACCTCAGCAAAGCAACAAAACAATTTTAAATGTTTTCACCATATAGAAATACTGTGTTTAAGGAGATAGCTATGTTTAACCTGACACACAGTACATGATGTACACATGTGTTAAGACAGCACACCAATATGTATAATTTTATGTTACTATGTACCAGTTAAAGATAAATTTAATTTTAAAAACTATTACACGTTAGGTATAAGAACAAGAAAGATGAAAGATAGGGTAAGAAGAGATAGGATTGTTCCTAGAAACCTGACAGGCCAGGGCTACCTCTGGGATGCCAAATCAAGGTATTTTAAATCAAATTGAAATGGATATCAAAGATAGATAGAAAGATACATATATGAAATAAAGAAGAGATACACCTATATTTTTCATAAGTTGGGGGAATTTTGGGGGTAGGCTTGGTGGTGCCAACATGAAACCCTATCACTTGTAAGGCTAAGGCAGGCGCATATTGTTTTTTAATTGCGTGTGTGTGGTGGGAGTATGATATGGGTATATGACTATGAGCATGCGCGAGACACAGTGCATGTGTAGAGGTCAGGGAACAACTATGGCGAGTTGGTTTCCTCCTTCCACAGTTGGTTTCAGAGAGCAAACACAGGTGTCCAGGCTTGGCAGCAAGCACCAAGCTTTACTTGCTGAGCTATATTGCCAGCCCAAGATAAAAGAACCTTAATTTTAAGGTTCATCCCACAACCTGGGATGCCGTGCTAGTTAATTTTTAACCGATGTAACACAATATAGTGTCAGCCCAGAAGACGGAATCTTAATTTAGGGATTTCCTGGATCAGATTGCCTCCTGAGGAATCTGTGAGGCATCATCTTGATTGTTTATTTTATTTTATTTTTGGTTTTTCGAGACAGGGTTTCTCTGTGTATCCCTGGCTGTCCTGGAACTCATTCTGTAGACCAGGCTGGCCTCGAGCTCAGAAATCCCCCTGCCTCTGCCTCCCAAGTGCTGGGATTAAAGGCGTACTCCACCACTGCCCGGCCTTGATTGTTAATTGCTGAAAGAAGGCCCAGCTCACTGTGGTACCCTAGGCAGGTGGGCCTGGTCTGTATAAGAGAACTAGCTGAGCATACTGGATTCAAACCAGTAAGCAGTGCTCCTCTGTGGTTCTTGCCTTTAGCTTCCTGCCTGGAGATCCTGCCCTGGCTTCCTTTGATAATGGACAGTAACCTGGGACTGTCAATCAACAAACCCTTTCCTTACCAAGCTGCTTTGGTCAGAGTGATTTATTAGAAAACCAGAAAGAAGCTGGAAGAACTGCATTGCAAGTTTAAGGAGACACTGAAGTACACACTATTTCATGTTTGACACAAATGAGTCTCGTCTTCCTTCCCTGTTTGAGCCTCTCCCATTGCATAGTCCTTAGGGCATAGAACATGAGTGTTAGAAGATGATGCCTAAGCCAAAACCCCTAATCCAAAACCTCCCTAATCCAGAGGTCAGCCAAGCCTTCTCTTCGATTCACCAACAGTGAGCTTCAGTGCTCTGAGCAACATCTCTGGAGATCCACGAAGTGAAGCCCATGACAGTGGCTTCTGACTGTGGCTGCTCTGTCTCCCACATTCTTGCTGCTCTTGGCTTCATTGTCAATTCAAACATGTAACTTAGCCATATGAGGCAAATTTAAATTAACTGACACCTTATCTTGTCCTGAGGAGAAAACAAAGCCGCAACAGCAGGATCTATGAGCTTGCTGTTAAGAGTGGAGGCAAGGAGCTGGAGAAATGGCTCAGTGTGTTGGAGTATGCTATGTGAAATTGTGTCTCTCTGTCCTTTCTCACCGACCCAACGCTCTGATTGGCTTTAATATAAATCTGATGGTCAATTCTCTGATTATCTGATATTAAATTAATATCAATTATCTGATATTAAAGCCAATTCTCTGATTGGCTTTAATATAAATCTGATGGTCAATTAGCTGAGCAGGAAGTGGAGGTAGGACTTCCTAGGAGGGAGAAAGGAACTCTGGGAAGGAGGAAAAAAAAAAAAAAAAAAAACCCCTTCTGCTAGGAGACATGGAAGGAGATGGACATGATCATTGTGATTCCTGATGACCTGCAGAACTACACTCCACCAGGGACCTACAGCTAAGTGGACTTGGTCAAGTCCCAGAGTGGGTAACAGCAGCCCAAGTAGGGAACTCTTACCCAATGAAGAGCAGACCAGATATTTATACCAAGAAACACTTCAAATGTCCTAACTCCAGATGCCTAGATCCCACTGCAAAACACATAAACATGGGCAATTAAGACAACATACCTCCTCCAGAAGCCAGCAGGCCTATTATAATAGACTCTGAGAAAGTTAGCTGAAGCACAAGACAAGGATTTTAAAATAAAAATTATGAATATGATCAACAATCTTAAAGAGGATATGAATAAGTAGCTTGGTCAGAAAATAAACAGTTGAATAAAATCATAAAAACATTTCAAAACATGAAAGGATTTTTGTTTTGTTTTATTTTATTTTATTTTATTTTATTTTTTGCTTTTGAGACAAGGCTACTCTGTGTAGTCTTGCTCTGTAAACCATGCTGGCCTTGAACTGAGATCCTACTGCCTCTGCTTCCTTCCCAAGTGCTGAACTAAAAGCCTACACCACCATTGCCCAGCTACGAGAGTAGAATTTAACAAAAAACAAACAAAAAAAAAACCAAAAAAACAAAAAAAACAAAAAAACAAACAAACAAAAAAACTGGAATAAAATTGGAAATTAAAAACTCAGGGACTGTCAACAAAACCCTCAGAGATCAGCTCAACTCTCATTAAAGCCAATCAGTCTACATCATCGGTTAAGAATACTCCCCATGCTCTTATGGAAGACCAGAGTTCAGTTCATTCTACTCACATAGGAACTCACAACCACCTGTAACTCCAGTCACAGGGAGTCCAACACCCTCTTCTGGCCTCTGTGGACACTGGGTAATTTTCTTCTTTGTGTGAATGGTGATTTACATAGAGCCCCATGGCTGGACAGTGTGTAGACAATGACTTTGGAACACTCAGTCCTAAATGAGATGTCTTCATTAAACCCCTTCCCTCAAAGCTCAGGGGTCTATGCAGAAGAGGAGAGGAAAGGACTTCATAAGTAGTCTTAGGTAGTGGATAACTCTGCAGAAAAATGATTTTCCCGGCATGCAGCAGGACTTGTATGCATAAGAACTGACAGAGATTGTGACAGCACCCACGAGACCTCCATAGGTTCAAACCAAAGAAGGGAAAATAGACACAAAGCCCCAGCCCCAACCAAGACGCTATTTGCAATTGATGCCTGATTATGAAAGGGAAAATTAGTTTTCTTCAGTGGAATGTCACTGCGCATATCAACCATATTCAAGGACAGGCCCCATGCACAAGACTAGTTGGCCAATACAGAATGGACTCCATTTTTAATGGGATTTTTGTTTTGTTTTGATATTATTTGTCCTAGTGGGTTTTTTGTTTTTTTTTTTTTTGTTTGTTTGTTTTTGTTTTTTTTCTTTCTTTTACTCCTTTGGCTATAGTCTCATGTAGCCAATCATTGGGGTACATTATGCTATTCTTTTCTTTTTTTTCTTTGTTTTTGTTTTGCTTTGGGTTTGTTTGGTTTGGTGGGGTTTTTTGTAATAGTTTTGCTTCTTGCTGTTGTTTTTGAGAGAAAGAACATGAGGTCGGGTGTATAGGAAGGTGAGAAGAATCTGGGAGGAGTTGTGAAGGGAACGAATATGATCAAATACATTGTATGAAATTTTTCTGAATAAAAAAAAAAAAAAAAAAGCAAAGGCAAGCAGGCAGACAAGCAAAAGGGATTTTTTTGTTCATGTTCTTTTATCTGGGCTGACACCAGAAGGTGATGCCCACATTTGGGGTGGGTAATCTTGCTTCTTGTAATCTCATTAAGGAAATCCCTCACAGATGTTCCCAGCAGGTTGAGTTTTACTTGATTCCAGAACTAGTCAAATTGATAACCAAGATTGGCCATTACAAATTACTCCTTGTCAACTTGACAACCAATCAAGTCCCCTCATGTCATGGTTAATTTCCAAATGAAAACAGACATGATCGTCATTCTGCCTAACATGTAGAATATCTCATGAACAACTGAAAACACATTATATTTTTTAGGGTAGGTGGTAAAGCTCCTTGTAGAATGCTTAGTGTTTTAGTGTCTCATAACTTAAATATGATAATAAAGCTTTATAATATTTAACTACTGTTATTACCTCAACTGATATTACATTACATGATAAATATCTAGGGAACAGAAAATACAAATTTCTGCCTACTGTACAAATGTGCACAAACTTTTAAATTTTTTTGTCTGTTTGTCTAACTGGGTGGTTTGTGGGGTTTTTGGTTTTTTGTTTTGTTTTTGTTTTTGTTTTGTTTTGTTTTTGCTGATTTTTTTGAGCTAGAATCTCTCTATGTTGGCTTGACTGACCTGGAACTCAGTGTGTAGATCAAGCTGGCCTTGAATTCATGAAATCCTCCTGCCTCCACTTCCAGAGTGCTGAAATCAAAGGCTCACACCACCGTGCCCTGCCTCACAAATATGTTACAAAAAAAAAAAAAAAAAAAAAAAAAAAAGCAGACTCATGGCAATTACAACCCTCAGGTCTGAACTTGCCACGTGACCTCAGCAGTTACCTATCACTGCTGTGTCTTCCCCCCGCCCACCCCACCCCCCTGTTCCATACTCCCTCCATACTCAGCAAGCACCTCAGCAGCTCTTTGTTCCTTCACTGGAGTAGTGACCCATATTCTCATCCCTGAAGGATCTGAGCCTTTGGGTTGTTATAATTTCCTGCCTGAATTGGGTTGTTATAATTTCCTGTTACTCTTGGTCACAAGACATGGTAACACCAAGACATGCCCTAAAGGATCCCCAATATTCCAGACTTAATCTTCTCTACCTCCATTTTGGAGAAGGAATCCAGTTTCCCTCTGGTAGTCTGGATTAATGAGCCCCCCAACACTATTCTTCTTCTTCTTTTTTTTTTTTTTTTAAGTCTGTTAAGAGTATCAGAAGCCCAAAATGGCCAAGGGGGAGTCTGAAACTTCCAATTCAATTGAATATTTGCGTTGTCTCTTGGAAGAAGCATTCCCTACTCTGGAACCAAAAATTCTAGGATATCAGAGGACAAGGTCACAGGAACAGGAAGGGAAATGTTTTTTTAGTGGGTCATAGGATGATTCATACCCTAATGAGACATAGAGAACCATTCCCATGTCCACACATTGATTCCTGGGCCTGTGAATGCTGGCTTTGGGAGAAACCATACCATATAGCAGATGCTGATTCAAATCATATACCACTCTCTGAAGAACCCTGCTCCAGCCCTCCTGGCTGCTGCTACCTAACTGGTATAACTGTAACTGTTTCTTTTTTCTTTCTTTCTTTTTTAAAATTTTATTTATTTAATGTATGAGTGTTCTGCTGCATATACATCTACAATCCAGAAGAGAGCATCAGATCCCCTTATAGGTGGTTGTGAGCCACCAGGTGGTGCTGGGAATTAACTCAGGTCCTCTGGAAGAGCAGCCAATGCTCTTAATCTCTGAACCATCTCACCATCACCCATAACTGTTTCTTAAAAAGGCTATTCAACTGTTCTGTCAAGCCAGATGTTTTGAGGTTATGAGGTGCATGGTAAAAGCAGTGGATTCCATGAGCACACGCCCACTGTTGTAATTCTTTGGCTATGAAGTGAGTTTCTTAGTCAAAAACAATGCCATGTGGAGTACCTAAGACTGAATAAGACATTTAGTAAGTTCATAGATGGTAGTTTCAGTAGAGACACTGTGTACCTGAAAGACAAACTCATAATCAGAAGAAGTATCTATTCTTCTAAAGACAAACTACTTCCCTTTACATGATGAAAGTGTCTAGGGTAGTCAACCTGCCACCAGGTCACTGGTTGGTCATCCTGAGGAATAGTGTTATATCAGGGGCTCTGTGTTGGTCTCTGCTAGTGGCCGATTTGGTACTCAGAAGCAGGTGCAGCCAGCTGGTGATTGGAAGTTTATGTCATCAAGCGCATGTGTAATCTCCATCTCTGCCACCATGGCCACTTTGATCATGGGCCCACTGGCAATGACAAGGATGACTAGGAAAAGAGGCTGCCCACAGACCCGGTTTCCTTATCTATTTGCTTACTGAACTCCTCCCCTGCTGAAGGCATCTTCTGATGAGCAGTCTCATGGGATACGCCTGGAGAGAGCTAGCCACACATTTCTTCCTCAAATGTCTTTCTCACCAATTTTTCAATCATGATTCTTCCATTCCCTGACCACCCAGCCAAAGCATTGTCTACAGCCATATATCAGTATACAATCGCACATCTGGCCATTTTCCTTCCCAAGAAAAATGTATGAATGTGGAATGATTACAGTTCTGCCCCCATGTAAAAATTCCGCTTCGTCAGCATCCTTCAGAGCTGTCCCTGAAAGGATTGAGTGCTATGGCTGCCCACTACTTGGTGGCACCTGTGCTTCACTCTCATTTACTATAGTGCTTAAAGTCTTAGCTACAGAAATTAGGCAAAAGACGGACATGAAATAATACAAATGAGGAAGGAAGAAAAACTGTCCTTATTTGCAGATACGACTCTATACATAAAAGACCCTATAGGTACTGGGTGTGGTGAAGGAAGCCTTTAATCTAAGACCCAGGAGCCAAAGAAGTAGGCAGATCTCTGTGAGTGTGAGACCTGGTCTACATAGTAAGACTGTCTCAAAAGCAAAACAAAGCAAACAAAAATCCTATAGAATCTACTAGAAAACTTTTAGATTTGACAAACACATTAAAGTTTCAGGATACAGTCAAGATATGTGTTTATTAAAGAAGAAGAGGAGAAGGAGGAGAAGCTGTGTACACTAACAACACACTCTTATAAAAAAGAAACAATAGAAAAAAAACCTGGAATAAGCCTAACCAAAGAAATGAGAGATGGATGCAATGAAAACTTCAAGACGTTGAAAAGGGAAATCAGGGTGGAGTGATGGCGCACCAATTGAGAGCATCCACTGCTCTTTGAGGGTACCCAAATTCAATTCCCAGCACCCATATCAGTGACTCACAACCCCCTGTAGTTCCAGCTCAAAGGAATCTAATCCCCTAGTCTGGCTTCTATGGGCAGTTGAACACACATGCATGCGTGTGTGCGCAGTGCATGCGTGCATGTGCATGCACACAAATAAAATTAATTCTTGAAAACAAAACCAAAGAAGATCCAGACCATTGAAAGACCTCCCATGATCTAAGACTGACAGAATTAATATCACAAAAACGGCTGTACTATCATAATTTATATACAGATTTAAAGCAATACCTGTCAAATTTTTAAAAAAATTTTACATTTGTTTGCTGCATGTGTCTGTGTGTGTGTGCGTGTGTGAGTGCGTGTGTGTGTGTGTGTGTGTGCACGAGCGTGTGTGCGTACTCATGTGCATGTGTGAATGTGTGTGCGCATGCAAGCGCAAGTGTGCACATGAGTGCAAGTGCATGCACTAGTGCAAGTATGTGCGTGCATGGCCGCATATGTGCCAGAGCACGTATGGAGGTCAAAGGACAACCTGCAGAAGTTGTTTCCCTTTCTCGGAATCAAACTCAAGCCTTTGTCAAGTGACCACACCTACTGAGCCATCTTGCTCATAGCTTTGTTGAGCTGCTAGGTGGGACTTAATCTTTATGAGATGAGAAACGCTCTGGCGGGTCTGAATGGTTTAAATTGACTTGTATATCAGGTCCCTATTGTGCTAAAGTATTCAAGACGGGGATGAGAAAAACAAAATAAAATAGACAAAGGAGTCTGTCTAGGTCACTGGAAAACAAACATAACAGGGTTTGGGTCTAGCCTAAGTTCCTAAGAGGCAATTAAGTGGTAGAGGGCCAAGTCCAGTGCTTGAGAGGTCCCGGGAAGCTTGGAAGCCCGAGGAAAAGCTTGTTGAAGATATGCATGACAGCAGAGAGAGTGAAAAGGGCTGTACTTATTCCCAGAATGGGCACTTATCCCCTCCAGAAAAATCTGTATTACTCTCCTGTATGAAGGTATATTGGAGTTAGAGACTGGTCTAGCCCAGGCTCCTTTCAGCCCAATGTCATCAGTGTGGGAAGACTGTCAGACTTGGGTAGTCTGTGCAACTCACCAGGTGAAAGCTTTCCCTTGGCCCAGGGCTTGTCACAGCAGGAGGAATAGGCATCTCATAGAGAATGACTGGCTAGCACAGAGCTAACTGAGAAAGTAACTCCCATCCACACCTTTGTATCCAACATGGACCTTCTGAGACCATGATAATGGATCCAAGCAAAGGGCTCATTTTTTTTGGGGGGGGGTCAGTGGGGGACTGTTTTTTTGAGACAGGGTTTCTCTGTGTAACACCCCTGCTGAATGAACTGTGTGCTTCAGTCACAAGACAGGAAAATCCAGTTGGAATTAAGCCTGAAGCTTCCTCCCTGCTGGTGAGCATTTGCAGTACTGAAAGATGCTATGCACCTTAAGGGAGGATTGTCACTCATGATCCAGCTTGGTCTTGGACCTCGAATGCTACACTGTCAACATTCCTGGCAAGATGTATCTGCTGGTATACTAGTGTATGACTATTATTAGTATAACCCATTACTTATGATTGGTTTGGAAGCCTGCTCCACAGATGAGAGTTCATGTTTGGTACTGTGGGTCAGGAGCCCATGTTGAGGAGGTTGTAGGCCCTAGTGGGGAAATTAGGGTTTTGGTTTTTTTGTTTTGTTTTTTTGTTTTTTGTTTTTTGTGGGTTTTTTTTGTCTAAATGAACACAATGTGTCTGTCAAATTGCCATTAAATACTAGTTTGTGCCCACAGATTATTACTGTTATCAACTTTGGTCAAGGAGTCTTCATTTGCTGCAGACAGCTGTTACTGAAGAAAGTTAACACTGAGTATAAATGACTGTTGAATGCTCAGCCCTAAATGAGACATTCGTATCACTCCCACATCGTCTCAGGGAGCATTGAAGAGAGAATGAAGTGATGTTGAACACTGTCCTAAGGGCATGACATGGACACTGATCACTTCAACTCTCAATGCCTATGATTATAAGCCACAGACTCACACAAGGTCAGGCCCACTAGTGTTTTGCTTCTTAAGTCTGGATCTCACTATATAGTCCTTGTTGGCCTGAAATTTGCTATGTAGACCAGGTTGGCCTTGATCTCACAGGATCTTCTAAGTCCTGGGCTTAAAGGATTCTATCACCATGCCCAGGTACTACATGTTATTTTTATAAACTTCAAGGAATAATTGCAAGCAGAACCTTATGACTAAGGAGAACAACAATAACTTATTGAAGCCAGTGTTTCTTCAGACTATTACAGAGAACATTGATTCCAAAAGACATCATATTGATTACATGACTAGTGGGTGGGAGGTCTAGACCTTCCTTTAGGGAGATCACAGGAAATCTCTGTGAGAATCAAAAGCTAGCAACACATGTAGTTCAGTGGCAATGGAATTCTTAGTATTCCAAAAATTAAAAAGGAACGGAAGGAGGAAAAGGGGAAGGAAGGAAGGAAGGAAGGAAGGAAGGAAGGAAAGAAGGATAGAGCAAGGGAGGGAGCGAGGGAGGAGAGGAAAGTTAGCATTTCAAATACTGCAGCAGGAGACTGAGTGCAGTGCCTTATTCCCAGCACTTGGGGGCAGAGGCAGGTGGATCTCTGTGAGTTCCAAGAGAACCACATAGTGAGACCCTGTCTCAAAAAAAAAAAAAAAAAAAAAAAAAAAAAAAAAAAAAAGCAGACAAAACAAAGCAAACAAAACCCTGGCTCAAGAATAAAAATAAAACAAAATGGCAGCAGGGTCTTACTTTGTAATTGTAATCTGTAAAGTGAGGTGGTCTGAAAGACATAACAGAGGAAGGGTGGGCAGATGAGCAATGAGGCTAACATATCCTCTCGTTATCGTTTCTTATTACATCCATTTATTGTGTGTGTGGACACACACACCCAGGGGTGCTTGTCAGGACATACATATGAAGGTCAGGGGACAACTTGTGGGAGTAGATCCTGGGGATCAAATTCAGGCCATCATCGTTTTCTTCCCCCACCCCACCTCCACACCCTCCTCTACAACCTGGCTCTCGGGATGTCCTGGAACAAACTGTGTAGACCAGCCTGTCCTCAAACTCACAGAGCTCCACCTATGATACCTGTACCTCGTGAGTGCTGGGATTAAGGCTTGTGCCACCACACCCAGCTCCCATTGTTTGCACAAGACCTCACATGGTGGCCCAAGACTTCAGCTTCCCCAGTGCCTGGAGTACTGGATAATGAACAACCATGCTTGCTAAAGAATTCCCATTTTTAAAGGAGATTCTTTTGTCCACTTGGGTCAAACCTTTTGGACTCTATCAACCATAGAAATACATTCCTATAGTTCTGGAGGGAGAAAGCCTGTCCTTGAGATAGATTCAGTGTGAGAAATGGCTTCCTTGAACATGGCCATCTGTTCACAGTGCTCTCAGAAGGTAGGAGAGCTAAGAGATTTCTTTAAGATATCCTCTTTTTTTTTTTCTTCCTCCTCCCTGTTGTTGTTATTATTACTATTACTATCTTCTTCTTTTTTTGGATACAGAGTTTCTCTGTGTAGCCCTGCCTGTCCTGGAACTCTCTCTGTAGACTAGGCTAGCCTCAAACTCACAGAGACCCACCTGCCTCTGCCCCTCAAGAGCTGGGATTAAATGTGCCACCTCATCTGATTTATTTAATTAAATATTTTTTTTTAAAAATTATTTAATTTTATGTGAATTGAGTATGTTGTTCATATGGATTTATGTGCCCCACATTGGATGGTTGTGTGCCCCCAATGTGGTTTCTAGGAACTGAACCCGAATCGTCTGTAAGAAGAGCGAGCACCTTAACTGCTGAGCCATCCCTGCAGCTACATTTTAAAACAATTTTTACCCACTTTCTTGTCTTATAACTGTCTTTGGTGATTCTATTTTATGTTACCTTTGTAGTATATACCTGAGTTGCACAACAAGGCTGTTTAATCTACATACACAAGGTGGGAAAAAAAAATGCTCAGTATACCAAGCAAGAAGAGCATTGGTCCTGTTCGCCTGCTCTCCAGAGCCTCTGACCTGCTGAAGATCACCCCTCCCGCTAGTGTCTCCTTGTGGGTTAGGATTTCAACACAGTTTGGAAAGTGGGTTCGTTTGACACAGTCTTTCACTACATAACTGGGCCTCAAACTCTATGCAGCCCAGATCCTCCTGCCTCAACTTCTTCACTTCCCTGAATTCAGGGATTGCAGTGTGAGCTTCCACATCTGGCTCTTCAAGGTATGGCTCTTCAAAGGAAACAACACCACTCAGCAAATTCTGTGTGAGAAATGAGGAGCTGAATGTAAATGCTTTTCCCATCCTGAGACTGTACCTCAGCCTGTTAGCACCTCACATGAGACAGACAACACAGCCAGCAGCTAACTGAGCCAGAACCTGAAATCCAGCTGTCTTGTGTCCTGGACAGTGCTCCTGTCCTCTCTTGTGATGCCTCCTAGGCCCGTCCATGTTTGTATGCCTTCTCTGGGGCTTCCAAAGGAGGACACAGTTGAGAAGTGGGCACAGGTGTCATTGATTTCTCTTAAGTTAGTTTGTTTCCTGCAAAAGCTCAGCTCTTAACCACTGAGCCATCTCTCCAGCCCCCAAACTGTGTTTTATACCATTTGACTGCAGAGCAACCCTGGTGGACCAGGTGTTATGATGGAAATTATGTCTCAAGCATGAGTTAAGATTCCAAAATAGCTGAATGGCAAAAAATAAGTACAGTAAAATTTACAGAATGGGAACGATTTTTTATCAACTACACATCAAATCGAGGTTTAATATCTGAAATATATAAATCACTCAAAAAGCTGGATATACAGTAAACAAATAACACAATTTAAAAATGGGGTACAGATCTAAACAAAGAATTCTCAGGACAGTCAAATGGCTGGAAAACATTTAAAGAAATATTCAACATCCCTAGTCATCAGAGAGATGCAAATTAAAACTACTTTGAGATTTCATCTTCTACCTGTCAGAGTGGGTAAGATCAAAAACACAAGTGACTTCAAGATCTGATACCCTCACATACACATACAAACAGGCAAAAGACCAATGTACATAAAATAAGAAATAAAAAAATAAAAAACAAACAAACACAAGTGACAGCTCATGGTTGCACAAGGTGTGCCAGAGTAACCAGCCTACATCTGGTTTGAGTTAAGGCCCATTCCATGAGACAAAACCTATACTGGATGCTGCTTGGGTTACAAAGAACCTAATGCCAATTAGAAGTCTTTACTCCAGATGGCTGGGAGCCCACTCAAGTATTTGGGGACCTAGGTGTGGCCACCGTTGTCCAGAAGAAGAAGTTTTAAAAGGCAGAGGATACCACGTGTGCCTTGCAGCTGGGGGCAGTAAACAGCAAAACAAAATATGTGAGAATATCAGAGTGTGCTTCAGCTGTTGAAAAACAAGTCTCATGCCAGGGTATATGGCTCAAGATGGCTGCAAAGCTGATAGCCGCTTTCTGCTAAAAGTTGGCTCCCAACAGGATTCTCCATCAAGGAGACCAGATCCTAGTTAAACCTGGAGTGGCCTCAGCAAGCATAGAGGACGGAGGAACTTCTGCACTGTCTTCCCTATCACAATGACATTCTGCCATACTCACAGATCACTGCCTTGCACTGCCATTACCATAGAAGCTTCTTCTTGCAGTGAACAAATAGAGTGAGACCCACAGACAGACAATACATATGAACACTCAGCCCTAAACCGATGTCTCCATCAAATCCCTCCTCTCAGGGCTCAGGGAAGACTTTGGAAGAATGTAAAAGCCAAACAGAATGGAGGAAACAAGGCCTTTTAAACACTATAACCGAAGCACATATGAACTCACAGAGTCTGAGGCAACACTCACAGGGCCTGCACTGGTCTGCATCTGATGAGGTCCTAGAGTTGAAAGAAGTCAATACATGCTCCCATCCTTAACCTATCTCCAACTGATAACCACTTGCAAATGGAAAATTAGTTTTCTCCAAGGGAGCCTCACTGGGGAGGTAAACTACTTTTAAGGCTAGGCCATTTGCCCAGCAGTAGGCAGCCAACAGAAAACGAACTCAATGGCATCTTCGGAGGTTCCTTGTCTCAAAACTGTTTTATACCTGAGGCCTATTTGACATATCAAAGCAGACCTGGCCACCAGGTTTTCCCAGTATCCCTCAGTCCCTACATGGGAATGACCCATCCTCACCCTGACCTAGGGTCAGCCTAGGGCCTGGGCTGCACATCCCTCAAAGGCTCTTCCCTAACATTTTGGTTACCTGCCCCTTTTTGTACCTTTGGACTCCTGGCTGCTGTACTTGGTTCTACTCTCTTTTCTCCTCCCCACTACATGGGTCAGGGTCATGACCACTCTGGACTCTCCCAGATGTGTCTGCCTCTGGCTATGTCCCCCTTTTATCTATAATAAACTTTCTTCTCTGCCATACCTAGGAGCAGTCAAGTTCTTTCCTTTCCTTTTTAATTATTTATTTTGTTCCAATAATGTTTGTTGTTTCAGGGTGCTTTTTAATTTTTTTTTTTACTTTTATTTTTTTAACCCCACAAGTTGTGCATATATATTATTATGCAAATGCTTCTGGTTTTGTCATTTTATGGAATTCTTGAATGTGTGAATGAGATGGTCTCTGCATATCAGTTTCTTAGGATTTTTCTGATCAGTTTGTTTGTTTGGTCCTGTTCCAATTTGTTCGATGTTGTTGTATCTTATAATAATCATCTGGAGACCGGTTTGTTTTCCAACAAAAGACTGAAAGGGGTTGGATCCAGATGGGAGGGAAGTAGGGCAGGAACCAGGAGGAGTAAAGTGGGAAGAAACCATAATCATAATACATGATATGGAAAACACATATCTTCAATAAAAGAAAAACAATAGCCACAAAAATCCATTCAATCTGCTCTTACAGTGTACACTTCCCTTGTTTAAACTCTAGCTATAGGAGTGGACTCCCATCTAGAAGCCAAGTTATACAAAAATAGAGAATATGCTTCAGCACAAAGATGGCACTTCCGGAAGTGAGAGACTCCTACTGTCAAAGGCACAGGAGAGTTGAGACTAGGTACGGAGTTGGCAGCCTCTGTCCATCCATTTCCCTGCAGCCCATGTCTAGTGAGGGGAACTCAGGATCGCTTCACATTGAAGTGGTTTTTTTTCATTTTCTCTCTTACTTTTTAATTGAAGCTTGGTTTAACTTGATTAACTAAACTGTTTGGCAATGTCTACTAACCAGAGTATCATCATCTGTAGTTCAGAGTCTCAAATGAGTTCATAGAAGCTACCTAAACCTACAGCCAGCTGATGTCATTGTTGTTCTTATTGTTTTACCATGGGGTCTCAGGTATGCCAAGATGGCCCAGATTTGATATGTACCTTGAAATGACCTTGGACTTTTTTATGGTTTTAATTTAAAAAAAATTATTTATCTGGGCTGGAGAGATGGCTCAGTGGTTAAGGGCACTGACTGCTCTTCCATATGTCCTGAGTTCAATTCCCAGCAACCACATAGTGGATTACAACCATCTGTAATGGGATGTGATACCATCTTGTATATGTGAAGACAGCAACAGTGTACTCCCATACATAAAATAAATAATTAAAAAAAATTATTTATCTGTGAGCTGGGCAATGGTGGCTCACGCATCTAATCCCAGCATTTATGAGACAGGGGCAGGTGGATCTCTGAGTTCAAGGCCAGCCTTGTCCATAGAGTGAGTTCCAGGACATCCAGGACTACACAAAGAAACCCTGTTTCAAAAACAAATAAGCAAACACAAAACAACAACAACAAAATTATTTGTATGTCCCTGAGTGTGCAAGATGATTATGTGCACTCATGAATGCCAAGTCCCAGATGTGGAGCTCAGAGAACAATTGTGGGAGTTGGTTCTCTGCAGCGGGTTAGAGGGTCAAACTCAGATCACCGGGCCTTCTAAGCAAGCTCCTTTACTCACTTAGACATATCATCAACCTTAAAAATTATGTTTTTTAAAATTATTATTATTAGTGTGTGTGTGTGTGTGTGTTGTATGTGTGCCATAAGTTTTGACAGTCTGTTGTTCTCTTCTTCAGCTATGGATTCTGGGAATATAGAGGTTGGGTCTTCAGGATTCCCTGGCAAGTGCTTTTACAACCACCTCACTAGCCTGACCTTGACCTCATCCTCCGGCCTCTACTTCCCTAGTACATTACCAAATTGTTTTATGCAGTGCTAACGATGAAATCCAGGGTCTTTTGCCCATGCTAGGCAAGTGTTCTACCCACTGAGCTATAGGGAGTTGTTTGTTTTTGAGCAGTGTACTGCACTGAGCCTAGGCAGACTTCAAATCCACGGTGACCCTCTTGTTCCTGCCACCTCTGCCACAACAGGTGTGCATCACCACACCCAGCAGAGTTGGTTCACTTCTAGCTCATTCTACTGTGTCCTTAGACAGGTAGAGACCAAAATGGTTTTCATAAGCTAGCACTTGGACTTTGGCCTAATCAGATCCAGTCTTGGCAACTAGAGTAACTTCCTCTAGTGAAATTTCAGGATAGACACAGAAGAAAAAAATGTCAAAATTAGTCTACCCAGACCAGAGCTCAGCAAAGAGTCATAGTCGCATGTCCTTGTGCTTGTGGAAAACACTATCATATCTTTAATGACTATTGTCAAGACCTCTCATCCACAAGACTGAAAAATATCTTGAAAGTGAGAAAGTGATTTACCAAGCAGCACTACAGAGTAAATTGCTTCACATTTGTTAAGTTGTGAGAACACAAAAATGATACCTAACTCAAACAGATGGGGAAGACAGTGGTCCCAGCAACTTCATTTTTAAATATGAAGTGTGACAACTATTTGGTATATGTTATCAGAGAAAAAAAAAAAATAAAGGTGTCTTCATAGAAATGTGACCACGATAAGATCAGCAAAACTGCAGAGCAGTGAGCTGTCACCATCATTAAGCCTGCCAGACTCATCAAAGTAAATCTTCATGTTCTGATTCTTGTTTTACAAACAAGGAAACAGAAATGGAAAGACCAGCTAACTGTGATTAAGAGCCACATACCAAGAAACCAGCAAGCCAGGCCGTTGTGGGGGAAACCCACAACCCCAGCACTTGAGACTGAGGCTGGGAAGTTATCACAAGTTCAAAGTCACATTAGGCTATAGAGCAAGATCCCCCTGTCAAGAATGGGGGTAGGGGGTAGGGGAGAGACAGAGAGAGAAAGAGAGAGAGAGAGAGAGAGAGAGAGAGAGAGAGAGAGAGAGAGAGAGAGAGAGAATATCAAGGTTTGACCATTATATTATTGAGAATCAAAAAGACCATTAAATTCAAAGCCCACACTTTTCCTATCCTTTTTCAGTATTTCAGCTAATAAACCCCTACTGGCAAAGAAAACAATGCAAAATACAGTAGATATCTCTCAGATGATGTTTTGATGTTTTAAACTCATAATTAATAAATTTAATAAAATGGTTTCTTAAATCTCATGTCCTTTAATGTAAAAATATTTTAAGGCAACATTAAAAAAGCATCAACCTATTAAATTTATAAATTGAATAAGCTACACCTGAATGATACTTCCCAAAGTGGAAGGTAGCTTTGCTCACAATCTTTTTGCACAGGGCCTTCTGGGTGGTAGAAGGGGTACTCAGTTTCCTAATGTATATATTAGCAATGTCTTCACAGAGCCAGAGATTTGAGTGACAGATGGCTTAGGATGACAGATATCTTAAATCAAGACAAAAGTGAAATCAAACTTTAAAAAAAAATCTTTAAATTTTTAAACAGTTACTCAAAAAGTTTAAAAAATTGAAATGATAGTTATTATACTATAATTTCTGTCTTTCAGCTAAGTCTTCAATGGTAGTCCTCAGGGCTGGCAAGACAGCTTTGGTGGTGAAAATGTTTGCCCAGAAATACAGTCAGCAGAGTAGAAAGAGAGAACCAACTCCACAAAGTTGTCCTCTAAATGCCACATGTGCACATGACATGTGTGTTTCCTGTCACTTCATCCCCCTCTCTCTTACACACACACACATACAACACACACACACACACAGACTCACCACAATTGCATGCATACATGCACATACATGAGTGCACACAAGCACTATATTCATACACACACACCAACCACACACAGACTCACCACACATGAATATACTCCCACACACACACAGGTGAGTGCATACACATGCACTATACTCACACACACACATATATACACACCACACACATACATCAAATTTTAAAAATATAGAGCCCTCTACCACAGCAAATATAGAGTCCATCAAATACTTTGAAGTTTAATGTCATGACTAGAGCTGGAAATTAAACATGTCTTTTAATCCAGGCTATCACTTCCTGCATTGTTTCTTGATTGCAAGAGAAAGTTTCTCATAAAGTCCCAATTCCTGGTGGTGTACCATCAATGAAACATATGTTTCACCCTGGCTAGGATTCCAGTAGACAATACTCATATGTGGGAGATGCTGGACTCTACAACAATGCAGAGAAGGAAGCTAGCAGAGCCATGCAAGGCTAAGATGAACAAGGACCACACAAATGGAGATATAAATTTGCAAAAACCCCTATCAAATGATTCACACTCATTCTTGATCCCAGTTGGAAAGCAATGACCAGATAACATGAGATTTCCCTTTTGCTCTGTATTAAATGACATGTGTGAATATACTCTAAAGACATCTACTTTCATAAGTCAAATGGCTTTAGTGAGCTGCAAGTAAGAGAAGACTTTAGAGAGTGATGTGATACAGGGTCTCAAATAAATAAGACTGAACTTGAAAATACTAGGTATGAGTCTGGTCTTGAATTCTTGATCCCATGTCTCTCTTGGGTGCTGGGATTACAGGCATGTACCACCGCACCTGGCTCTGAACCATGACTTTTATGCCAGGGACACAAAATGAAAGAGTAATTTATTTAACCTTTTAAAACTTTTATTTTATGAGTATGCATGTCTGTCTGTCTGTCTGTCTGTCTGTCTATATGTATGTACTCATGCATGTAATGTTTACCATGTGTGTGCCTGGTGCCATCGGAAACCAGAAGAGGGCACTGGATTCCCTGGAACTGGAGGTACAGATGGTTGTAAGCTGCCATGTGTGTGCTGGGAATGTAACTTGGGTCCCCTGGAAGAGCAGCTGGTGCTCTTAACTGCTGAACCATCTCTCCAACCCTATTGAACTCTAAAAATGCTTTTTATCGGAAGGTAGGGAAACACAAAATGCTAGCAACCATTCTGTGTGATTTGTGGCCTTTGTGGTCTGCATCCAATTCCAGGTAAGGTAGTATTCATATGGATCCTGGAGAAAGGTCCCCAGACCATACTGGGACATCCTACCCACCCCCCCGCCACCCCCTACACCTACTCTGGTTTTACCATCGCTGCCAAACTACAATGGATTCTTGTTTCTAGATAAAGAATCCCAACATATACTGGGACCATCATCGTTCCTTGATGAACTTGAGCAAAGAGCTCTCAGAGCTATTCCCCTTTCCCAGGGAAATAAAAATAATCCTTTGAAACAAAGACTTTCAAATAAGGATGCCCTAAGTGTGAAGGACTATTGTGTGAGGTGGTGGTTCTCTTTTCAGTGGGAAAGCTGAAGCACCCACTGGCTGAAACAGGCAGTTGGAGGGCGGGGGGGGGGGGAGGGGGGGGGCTGGGTGTCCGGAAAGGGGGAAACTCCCATTACAGGGAGTAGAAGTAGCTGCTGGTATTTCAGGCAAGAAATCTTCGGCCGGTTTTATAGTGGCAGAGAAAACATACTCAGAAAAGGCAATGAACAGCTCACGTGTCTTACACGTTTTAGATTTCTAATAAATGCATTTAAAAATTCTTCATCTAAAAAATTATCAGTGTTTCTAAAAACATTTATTATAAAGAAAGGGCCCAGTGAAAGGGACGGAAAGAAAACAGTCCCTCCAACTCTGAAGACCTGGCTTCCATCAGGTCAGCTTCTCCAAGCTCATCCTTGCTTGAGGTCAAATGCTTTTGATCTGACTGTCCCTTTGTGCCCAGCAGTGTTAGGTAGTAAGGGATTCATCAGAGAACCAGAGAGCATGGATAGCTGATTCATTAGTGTACATGACCTCAGAGAAGGGAGCGACTAACTTAGGTTAGCTTGAGGAAGGCTTCCTGGAGGGGGCGTTGCAACCCGGGGTGGAACCTGAGAGCAAAGAAAACTTAGCACTTGAGCTTGTAGTAGCGCAAAATTCCCCACGAACCAGATATGCGACCTTTGCAGAGAAGGATGTAACAAGGGCAAAGGGGTGTGCTTTTGAAGAAGACTGGACTGAGTCCTGCCTACCATTTGTTGAAAAGAGTGGGAGGAGTCTTGAGAGAAAAGGAACCAAAAGTTGCTTCTCAGGACTCTTCAAATGCGAGGGTCCCTCTAGGCTGCACAGGCGCGGGCCGTGGTGGAGTGAGGGTGCTTCTCTCTGAGATCCTCATCCACGGCACAGCATGGCTTAAAGTGGTAACCTACCTGCGATCCCAAGGGCGGCTTCTGCTGCCAAGATTAAACTTTGAGGGAAATGGCCTCCCATCTTGCAGCTGGACACTGCAGGACCCAGCCAGGGGACCTGTGCCCATTGCGTATCTCTCTCCAAACCACCTTCACAGTAGGTGCCTTTCCGCGCTGGGTAGCCTTCCTAATGTGTTCCAGGTCTTTCTTCCATCCACACTTCTAGCCTGGGGGAGCTGGAACCGTCAAGGCTGATATAGTGGGTGATACCCTGAGGGCAGGTGTCGGACACCGATGACATCCGCTCCTGACACTGAAGCGATGTGACTGGGCTACCGATGTGGCTGGGCTACCGGCCACCGAGCCAAAAAAGCTTCTGGCCTAACTCGCCGGGTTTTTCCCTCTTAATTCTCCGGGAAAGGTCAAGCCGCCGCCGTCGGTCCGGGCAGAGCTGTCCAGTGCGATGCCTGAGGCAGCGGTCCCGGGATGCTAAGGGAAGGTCCCCGGGGTGGAGGGAAGGCCCCAAGGACCAAGTCTGCCGCCTTCCCTCAGCTGCCCGTGCCCGGCGCTTCTCTTAGCTTTTCTTCTCCAACTCTCCACCTTCGTTTGCCCCAGGGCTAGCTGTTTTCCTTAGATGACTCAGTCCTTCCTGGGTAAGCAACATGTTTCCATCCCAGGACTACTAACAGAGCCTGGCCTGGTGGTAGACTTTGGGCAAGTCTCTGGAGTCTTCTGGAGCTGTGTATGTGTGAAGGAGAGGACTCTCCTTGACACTAGCTGCAAGGCCGGTATTCTAGGTGTGGGATTTGGAAGGAAGTGATGATCCCCTTGGTTCCCACCCCTGGCGGGATGGAGCTGTGTGCAAAAACACAAAGTCCTCTGGGGAAAGAAGTCTTTGGCATCTGTATTATGATAAAAACGGGGAAGCGGACTAATTTAATTTTTCACAAAATGTCTAAGAATAATTTAGGGAAATTCCGATGTAAGACATCGTGTGGATAAATAAAACCGGGATGGTTGTGCTCATTCTAAGTTTCTTTTCGAATTATATTTGGTACAGAGTCCTACTTGGCTAGTTTTACCCCAGAGAGCAAAGAAAGAATGGCTCGTACAGTCAGTCATTCCTAAGAGGACATGAGAAGCGGACGGCGGCTGAGAATAAGTTGGCTGTAGGTGCCATCCAGCCAACAGTTGGAGGGCGGCGAAGGAGGGTGGTCCTTTAGGTGGTTTTGAGGTGTGACTATCTTTAACTCGACTCCGAGGCCAGACATGGAGCTAATGGGCTTCTGTCAGCGGAGGTCTTCGATTTGCCCAGGTTAGTAGAAGCAAACTCTCTAAAGAGAAAGTAGACTGCAAGGCCAGAGAGGAATACCCCCTCAGCGGTGCGGGTCGGAGGGTGGGAACTCTCCTCCCAGGGCACAGGTGGTGGTCCAGCAGGATTCGGGACTGGAATCTTGGAGAAGCTGCTCTGAGCTGCCACAGGGGGCTGAGACTGGTTCTGTGACCCATCCTGGGAAACTCTTACACCCATGAAATTGAGACGCTCAAAACCAAGGAGAACACTACCGGTGTTAACAGCAGGATTGTTTCTCTTCTAGAGACCATGGGGGAGGGGAAAGGAGAGAGACTGGCGTGACCGTGAGGCATTTTACAGTTTATACATTAACCCCCCCCCAACTGTCACAAATCTAATTCTGCAGAATCCAACAACTGGCGAGATTTAATAAAACCAAAACCAAACACAGGCCGCTTGACCAAAGTTAAAGGATATACCTGGTTGGGATGCCTTCTGCGAGACCTCTCTCACTCTGCTGCCTTCCCCACCCCACCGCGCCCGAAGTATTTCGGTCCGGCTGCAGCCCGCACCCCCTGGGACACAGGTGGAGTTGCATAGACTCCTGTCTCTGTAGCTGGCTTTCTTTCAGTTCACATTCTCTTCAGGTCAGTTTCTCAAGGCATTCGCTTTAAAACCTCTCTCTCTCTCTCTCTCTCTCTCTCTCTCTCTCTCTCTCTCTCTCTCTCTCACACACACACACACACACACACACACACACACACACACACGCACGCTCGCTTTCCATGCTCTGTTCGCTACCAAGGTTCTTCTTATACCCTGTAAAATAAATAACTTCAAATGTAATTCTTAATTGCTTCCGAGACAGTGGTTTTCTCAACACTAAATTTCACTGTTTTATAATTTCTAGGACAAATTCGCCTCGAGACCCTGTCCCTTTCAGGACATGGACTAAGGAAAGCAGCTTCTCAGAGATCCGACCTGGTAGTTCCAGGACCTAAGGATGAAGGATGGTATCAGGGGGTTGGTTCAGAGCCTGGCTAGGAAGAGGTCTGGGGAGGGGGTAGGAACGAGGGGGCGGAGGTCGAGCGTTGGATCTTCAGAAAAACAGCTCGGGAGTTTTCCATCTGTTCGTCGCCCCCTACAGGCCACATCCGCCATCGCAGCTACAGTTCTGCTTAGCTAGTATGAGTATTTCACATTTTTTTTTTTCCCTGAACCTTCAGAATCCCCCCTGCACTCCCACAAGAGACTGGATGAGAGGCCTACTCGGGAACTCCACCCTGAGGTCACACTAGAAGTCCCAGGCTTTGAGAGTGAATTGATTGTCTGGAAATCCGTGCCGGAGGAAGCGAGGAATGTTTAAACCAGAGTGTAACTAAAAGGCTAGCATCTTCTCTTTTATACCCAGCCTGCTTTGTTTATGCCCTTCTTTTCTTTTAATTTCTCTTTTTGAAACTATAATAAAAATCAGGTGGCACTTGATCTGTTTTAAAATCCCAGTTTTAGAGTGATTTCATCGTCTTTTATCACAAATGTCTAAAAACATCAAATCTGGGTTTAAAGCTTGCTCCACCCTACCAAGTGCTTGAGTATATTTATCTACAATTTTTTACATTTCCTTGTCTTCTCTAAACCTTCACCATTTAAACAGCTTAAGCTCAGTTCTTTTCCAAGAATATGGCTGGGCTCTACTCTCCCGGTATTACACTAGGACTTTCAATAACCGCTGGCCGCTGGCGTTTGGGCATGAGGCCTCCTACCCTACAAATACGTGGGAAAGAGGCTGTTTGTTGTTTGAGCGAAAGTGGCTGGAAGGAAAGTTGCAGCGGTCTCTACACCGCATTGCCTAATGCATCGCTGGAAGAGGCCCTGCAGATCTCAAGCGGCAGCTTGTGTCCGAGTGTCACGCTGCGTGCTCAGGCTCGGCCGGTATTGCTGCTATGCGCGGAAATATGAGCGAGTAATTTTATAAGTAACAAAGGATCAGGGATGGAATGAGGCCCCTGTTATCCAATGTCATTTAGAAGCCTTGGATCAGCAGCTTCTTGAGGCTAAAAGTGAATTCAAGAAGCCCTGCCTTTCTCTTTTCCCAGGGGTGTCAGCTAAATTTAGAAGTAACCTCTGTGTGTTTGCACAAATCGTGTACCATTTGCTGTTTGTGTAAAAACCGATTAGCCAGACACAACTGTGAAACAACTTGTGACTTTTATAGCTACAACGCACAAACCAATTTAGATCCGTTTAGTTTTCCTTGTAAAAGGAGATTAGAAGGGACCCGCCCGAAGTAGAGCTCTCCTCGCTGAACGTTACAGTAGCTTATTCAGCAGGGCTCATTATCGGGTTCTTGTTTATCAAGTTAAAAACTCTCACCCCAGCAGCCTGTTTTATTTTAGGACTCCGCTCTCGGCGGAATGTTTACTCTGGACACAATAACATTTATCGTTTACCAGGAAAACAGAGTCGGTATTTACAAGGAAGTGTCTTTCAGAGCGACCCCCAAGCCCACGCTGGCCGCCGAGAATAAGGCTCGGCTTCCGAGTGGGAAGCGAGGGGTGGACACGACTTCTGACACTGCTGGGTTTTACGGACAAGACGCTCGCAGGGTGGAGTTGACATCGCTGCTACCTATGATTCCGCAGTTAAAAACTGATTTCGCATAAGTAATTGTAACAGCTAAATTAATTACAAAATAATTAGAATTGATGCCGTTTGAGGATATGCAGGTGGTGGCCCAACAGACCTCCTATGTCTAGACGTTTCATTTCTACTTTACCTAAGACATTGAAACAGCTGAAATGCATACCTAAAATAATCTACAAGGACATTTCCCACCTCTCTCTCTCTCTCTCTCTCTCTCTCTCTCTCTCTCTCTCTCTCTCTCGCTAAGATTTAAAAAAAGGGTGGAGGTAACATGCACCTGTTTTTAGAAGGGGTATTTATTATAATTCCTTGGCCTTCTGAAAGGCTCGAGAGAAGGGGTTACGGCTTCAGGAATCCTCCAGATAGCTAGTTATGTGAGTTGAAAATTGCAATAGAAACAAGACGGATCTTACTTGATAATTTCTGGAAAAAAAAAAAAAAAAAACAACCCAAGATCTATTGCCTATCTTCGTAATGCAAATACCATTCCAATGCAAAGGCTAAAATGATACCATGTGAATTAAAAAAAAAAATCAATGGGATGAAAAGGAATTAAAAAAAAAAAAAAAACCCCACGGTTTAAATGCTAAAATAGGAGATATTTGGAATTTTGCTCTTGAAAGGACAATTCAAATGACCAAAAATTCCTGGTAAGTTCGCCTGGGTCTATATTCTTTAAAATGAACAAGACTGCCTTTGCTTAGATTTTTGATGACAGCTTGCTTTGCGGGAACCGCTAGTCATTCACAGTAGCTTGATATGAATGGCATTGTCATCCTTATCTGGTCTTATGTGAAAAGTCACATATAAGTTAAATTAAGTATGCGCTTTCCATTTTTCAAATTCAAGTGCTTCTACACCCAAATTGTGAATTTGCAAAGTTTGAAAAGGTCATTACTAAAGACTGCTAGATTTTCTGGGGAAGACAATGCAAATTCCATTGTAAAATCTTGCCATTTTCTAGACACCTAATTAAAACACTAGGCTGAGCATTTTAAAAATTTATTTACAAAATTGTGTACAACACGATGGAATAACATTTAGAATACCATATATATTCATTCATATATAAACAGACTTTTATAATACAATGACACTTTGCCTTTTTGAAAAATTTTTTTCTTGTATTTAAAATCTCCCAACGTCTTTATACATTCTTTTTCTCAGATAAAACTGCGGAGAGTGAACCTTCAAAAAAAATGAAAGTTCAAAGCTCTAAATCTACTGAATTGCTTTTTCTTTTCTTAAAAAAATAAAAACCCCAAAAGGAAAGTCAATGATTTTTATACAAATATGTACAAAGAATTTCCCTCCCACCCCCACAGTACTGAGAGCACAGGCGCCGTCGGGGTGCATTTTTGGAAATTCGGTTATCAGTTTTACCTGTACGGAAAGTTATTCCCAACGGAGGCGTGTTGAGTTTGCTCCGCCAGCTTAGGTGAGCGAGGGGATGGAGGCCGCTGTTGGTCGGTGTTGGGGAGTCGGGGGAGGGTAGCAGAGTCCAGGATTGGGTAGAGGGACCAGGACCAGGGCAGATGGACCAGGATCAGAGAGGGCGTTACAGCCTGGAAACGCAGGCTGCTGCCAGAGGCCGCCGCCCGGCCCGGCCACCAGCTCGTCACTATTGCGCGGGCCACTTGGCTTGCACGGCGGCGGCTGCTGCGGCTGCGGCAGAGGCAGCCGGCTGCAGGAACTGTCCAGACAGTGGCACGCTCAGAATGGGCGCGATGGTGGCAGTCGTCCGGCTCAGCGACAGGGGCTGGTGCGTAGCCATGAGCGCAGCCGACTGCACAGTCCCGGGCGGCCGCAGGAAGGACTGGGCGCTCCCTCCGCCCCCACTGCCCCCGCCACCCCCGGCTCCGCTCGCGCTCCCGCCACCCCCAGCCGAGCCCCCGGGCGCCGCGGGTCCCGCGCCTATGATGTTCTCAATGCTGAACGACGGCCGCGCACTGGGCTCGGACTTGATGAGCGACGTGGTGCCCGCCGCGCCCGCCGTGCCAGCGGCTGCCGCGGCGGCGCCCAGGGTGTTGAGCTGTAGCTGGAGGCTCGGGCCGAGCTGCGAGCCGAAGGCGGCCGCTTTGCGGCCCAGCTCGCCCGAGGGCAGCAGGGGCACGGCGGGCGGCAGCACCGGCGCCACCGGCGGCAGCGCGTACGGGTACTGGAGCGCCGCGGCAGCCGCCGCGGCAGCCGCTGCCGCGGGATGCGAGTAGGCGCCCGCCGCCGCCGCGGGGTGCAGGCCGTAGGGGCGGCCGTAGGGTCCAGCGCCCGCCGCCGCAGCCAGGCTGTAGGCTCCGAAGCTCTGCATCATCAGCGCCGTCTGCTCGCGCAGATGCTCCTGCTGGTGGCGCTTGAAGCGCTTCCGGCGCCGCAGGAAGCTGCCGTTGTCGAACATGTCCTCGGACTGGGGGTCCAGGGTCCAGTAGTTACCCTTGCCCGGGTTGCCCGGCTCGCGGGGGATCTTGACGAAGCAGTCGTTGAGCGACAGGTTGTGGCGGATGCTGTTCTGCCAGGCGGGGAACTTCTCCCGGTAGTACGGGAAACGGTTGCTGATGAACTCGCAGATGCCGCTCAGGGTCAGCTTCTTCTGCGGGCTCTGCAGGATGGCCATGGTGATGAGCGCGATGTAAGAGTAGGGTGGCTTCACCAGGCTGTTCTTGGGCTTGTTCGGGGTCAGACCTCCCGTCGCCCCGCCGCCCGCACCGGGCCCACCGCCGCCTGTCACCGCGTCCTCGCCGCCCTTGCAGCCGTCGGCCTCTGGCGCTCCAGTGTCGTTCCCCGGCCCGGTCGCCTCCGTGGGCAGTGCCAGGGCTTGCGGTTGAGACTGGCCGTGATGAGCGCTCGCCGGTGGCCCTTCGTCCGCCTCGTCCAGGCGCAGGTCCGGAGGCCCTGCGGGGCTGTCGCAACCGGCGTCGCTGTCCTTCTCCTCCAGCCCGTCGTCGCCCTCGCCCACCACATCGATGTCCACGTCCTCGGCCGTCAGCACCGTCTGGCCGGACATATCGCTGGCGCTGCCGCTGCCGGAGAGGGTCATCCCTCCGCGGGGTTGGTGGCGGCGGCCGGGAGCGAGCAGAGAGCGAGAGGGGCCGCGAGGGGCGGCCGCGGAGCTTAGGGAAAGGGGGTGCGGGTGCCCCCCGAAAGAAAGCTGAAGGGGAGGAGAGGGCACAGGTAGCTCGGGGCCCTCTCGGGTCAGCTCACACCCGGAGGCCTGGCATCGCGCGGTGCGGGCGCTGCGCTCCACCGCCCGCAGCCGCGCTCCGCGAACTCTTGCGGTCCTCGACGCTCCCCTACGAGGAGGCAGCAACTGCTCGCAACCCCGGAGGTTTCTCCACGCCGTACCCCTCACTTCACCAGCCTTCCTCGACCTCTGGTTTGGGCGTGGGGTTCAGGAGCGGTCCAGGCAAGCGCGGGACGCCGGGCGCCAAGCAGCTCAGGAGGGTGCGGGCAGGGGCGACCGCGGGGGTGGGGGTGGGGGTGACAGGGAAGCCAAGCCCGGGTAGTCGAAAGTCCCGTTTTAAGGACTGGCCTGATAGATTACTTTCTACTTAAAGATCCAGAGGGAGGCGGGGCCACGTGACCGCGCGTGACGTCAGGGCCGCCGTGGAGCTGGCCAAACTCAAGTTGGTTCAGAGAATTGTCAACAAAGGGACGACAGAAGCGCAACTCCTCACCGACTAGGCGCTAGCATCCTGCGGGCCCCGAGGGCTCTTCGGGCTGTTGGGAGACCCCTGCCCACGCTGGAGCCGGGCGCCGGGTTCAGGGAGGGCGTGAGTGTAGGTGGGTGGGGGTGGAGAGGGCGTGGGCCTAAGAGTGTTCTCCCGACCGTAGGGTTCCTTACCACCGTGCCCTCTCCGCCCCCTGCATTTTTCTGCCCTCCCCTCTTTGCTAATATTATATACACCAACTGGCAATGCAGAACAAGGTTGTGATTTTTTTTTAAAAAGGAAAAACTTATTATTTTGATTTGCTTTGGGATTTTGTTTTCGATTCAAGGATTAAGGGGACACATCCGGCTTCCTTTTGCTAATTAGGCCTCAGACCCCCTCCTGTTTCAGGGCTATTCCAGAGAAAAGACATCTGCTGATGTGCCTCGCATCTCCCCAAAACCTAACTACTCAAGTCTTAGCCCAGCTTTTTGGGCTTGACGCAGGTGTATATATATATATATATATATATATATATATATATATATATATATATATATGTATTTTTTTTTCCCTCACGGTCACAACACCATCAGCTGGGGTTCCCCGAGGTCAGAGAATAGCTATCGATTTACCTATTAGGATAGTTACAGAGAAATAAAAAGGACGTAAAATAACAGGGAACCTATAAACAAAGACGCCATAACTGGCTGTTGGAGTTGTTAAACGACTTAGCACAGAAAAAGTCGGAAACGAGCTGGAAATGGCGCGGGCATTGGCAGCGGCCTTGGGTAAGTGGAGAGGGTTGGGGAAGAGGCGTTGGGCCTTAGTATTAGACGTGGCGCACCGACTGGGACGATTGAGAAACTGGGGGTGAGCTGGCGTATACTTCCGAGCGGAGGGCACGACCTCCAAGGAACAACAGTGTCCCTGTCCCAGGGCGTGCTGGCGGGAGTGGGCTCACCTTTGCTGCTAACTAATGTGGGTTATCTCTTAAAGTATAGACAAACTCTTCAAGACTTCTGAAGAAATCCGCGCCAAAGAAGAGGCGAGGATGTATCCAGCGCACGTGAAGTCCAAGAAATGTCAGCTATGGTAGGAGAGACTGGGAATTCCCAGAGATACTGGGGTGGGGACTTTAAAGTGACCTAGGGTCAGCGCCTGGTACTGTTGAGGTGAGTGGACCCGGTATGTCCGAGGGGAACTAGTGTTCCCAGACCCGAGTGGTTCGAGATGACCTTGGTCGTCCCGACTAACACCTCCCACCCCCTCGCTTTTTGGCCCCTTCTTTTGTCAGAGGAGAGCACTTACCGATTGTAGCCCTCTTGAAACCGGATTAATTTGTAAACTGAAGGAAGGCCTGGGGAGGGGTGGCGGGGGGTGGGGGGGTGGGGAGAACTTATGAGCCCGGGTTATAAGAGATTGAGAGGAGGAAGTCAGGGAGGAAACAAATTCTGTATTGTTTATAGAAAAGTAGCGGGAAAGTTAGATACTCTCCGGTTGCCAGTGTGCCTCTAAGTCCATGCCCTGTATCCTCACCTAGACCCAGTTTTCCCAGGTACATCAAATTAATAAAATATTTTAATATGCAAACTTGCTTTTTTTTTTTTTACAGGCATTAGGACACACAGACTGACTATTATCCCCATTACACAACTCTCCCATCTATCCCAGTAGCTCTTTGTGTATGGGCTTCAATGCTGCTCCGAGTTGGGCGGCTTCAGGATTGGGGGCCAGGGGGTGGGAGGAGGGAAAGCAGTGACTATCCTGAGAGGTCTGGAATCTCCATGATTTTTTTGTTTCCAGTTGATCTCGGGGTTACACCTGACCCTAAAACGCATGCCTGGGTTGATTTCTGCAGCTGCACCACTTGTGACCCGCTGGCTCAAAAACACCGTCTACTCCGCTGACTAGACAATCTTCTCGGGAAGCGACAGGAGCTACCAGCTGGAGCTGGCTTCCTAGCACCCTAGGCAAGAGGTCATAGTGGCGACTGCTCTAGCAACTCAAAGGAAGGTGGGGAGGAAAAGAAAACACAATCCAAATTTACAAATTTAGGAAAGCCTTTGCTCAACTTGGATTGTCCAGGCGGTATTGACGGGCTCGAGGCTCAGAGCGGACCCGACCGCGGTCTTGATGGCCAAGCCTCTTGGCGGATGCTTGTGCGCGAGCGATAACCCTGACTTCAAGGCTGCTCTCGCTGCTGCTTTTTAGTTAGTCTCCAGATGAGCCTAATTTCGATTTCCCTGCTAGCCCGAGCTGGCTCCGGAGACTTTCTCCAGCCTTGTTGAGGGCTGCCTCTCCCCCTCCGCCAAGGCCGGATCTGGGCGGTCCATTTTCGTGTATCTCCTTGGAACCTCTCTGGGGAAGGGGGTGGTGAACAACTCCCAGCTGCCGGTTCCATTTGTTGCGTCTTTTTCCTTCGACACAATAAAAGTCAAATTAATTGATTCATACCATTAATTACGGTGCGTAGCGTGAAAAGCAACGCTTCCCCTCGGTTAGAGATCTATTGTGCTAATCTCTTGTTCAATCAGTGTTACCATCTGATGCTTGGTCCGGCCCCTACAGAAACTTTTCGACTCGATTAGCTAAATGATGAGATTCTGCTCAGGCTGCTATCCCCAAACTCGTCGCCCGCGCGGGCCTAGTGACTTAATATTGATTTCCAGAGGAGACCACAGAGATTCCCGTAATCGCTCTGTTTGGAGACGCTCTGTGGCTTTTTCTTCCCGTCGAGTGGACACCAGTTTCGGCACAGCCTCTGTGCTAGAGGAAGCAGCTAAGTGGCAGTGTAGTACAGGTGGGAGGCGAAAGGTTCTGGGGGTCCTCGTCGCGGCAGGAAGCCGCCTGAAGCCTGCTGGATTCCGAGCTAAATTAGTGGTGAGATTGTAGCTTGCATCTAACTACCCATGTCCTCCGTTACCGCGAAACTTTGGGACCGAAATAGAGAAGCCGGGAAAGTGATATACCTTGGGGTGGGAGGCGTGACACAGGTAACCGAAATGGTGAGCAAGGATAAACATTCAGTCACCAAAGATTATTGGAGTTACTGAGGGAGAAGGTGTGCACACTCTAAAACAGTAAGGAATAGGAGTGACAACTCGGGTCAGCTAGCAAACTTCCCAGGAGATATTTAAAAGTAAGGTGGCAGCCAGCGGCCTCACCTGCTCAAGTGTTGGAACCGATTCCTCTAATGAGAATGAAGTGGAGAGACACCGGTTTCTCCTGGGACAGGCAGAGTTGGCAGTACAGAGCTGGAGAAGCCACCGAAACAGGTCCAGAAGTGGAGGGGGACCTAGGTTCTAGTAAAAAGAGGCAAGAAGAGTAGGATCAGGATCGATAGAAGGAAAATTGAGACGTCTCCAGAGGAGGAGAGATTTAGTGTGTGCGTCCTCGAAGCGGAGGATGTGGATGGAACAATTTATGACGGAGAAGGGGGAAATTAATTACAACTCAATTTGGATTCTTAAGTGGTCAACACGGGAGGAGGGACAGGGTCAGAGAGTGCGGGAAGCAGAATGGTCCACCTAGGCGACACCAGGTGCTATCGCTCCTTCCAAGTCAGGGACTATGGAATCGCTTGACCAAATCCTTGAAGCAGGCGTATAGTCATCATTCCTGTGCGCAAATGCACGTTTCTAACAATCCGGGAAGATGAAATCAGTTTGGGAGAAGCTAGGAGAGCGTCCCTCTACCCAAGGCAGTTACCTCCTTTAGCAAATCAAACAAACCATGGTGGAAACATTGAAATTGAAAGATAGCCATCTTTTCTGGGATCCATTACCTGCCCCCAAACCAAAGTCCGCTCCTTCTGGACAATTTTCATAGACTTATTAGACCATGATCAGCCTTTTTGTCTGGACGTTTGCCACCAAGGAAGTTGGGAAAGGCAGAGGTGATATCTGGTGTCCTAACCCAAACAGATTATTTCGACTGGCCAATGGCTAGTGTTTTCAACACACTTTCACCCACAAACACTGGCCGCCATACCTCCAGAGCTCTTTGGGGGAAGGTTGGGGGGTAGAGGCTAATTTAATGTTCTTGTTTAAATTTAACATTTCAAAACTTCATTTATTTTCAGTATCTGGTACTCACAGTCTGCGTGCCTATAAATGGCGAGAGACCAAAGGAAAGAAGAGAAAGGGGAGAGAGAGGATGGTTTTGAATTTATTTATATTGGAAATGTATAAACATCCATTCTGTAAAAGGCAACACGTTTAATTAACGATGAGAGAGCAGTTAGGGGCAGAAAGCTAGTAAAATTGTGTGATAAATTTATGGCATTGTTAGCGTGCTTTTAATTATGGCTATTATGTTAATTATTTCACATTAGCATGGAGTTATCAGCAGCATGTCAGATTTAATCAAAACGAGCCTTTCTCTCGAAAATTGTTCCTTTCATTCGCGAGGAGAAAGATCCTGGGCAGGATCAGGGCTTAAAAATGCCTTGGCACTGGAAGCTAGAGTCTTGCCGACGCTGTTCGATGCGACACCGCGGGCCCGGGCGTCCGCTGGGTCCCTCCAGGCTAACGGTAGCTGCTGGAGAAGCCGAGGGATGGGTTTTTAGGAATTCACCATTTTCACCCCCTTCGGAGCCGACACTTCATCACGCGGGATCATTCTGTCAAACAATATGATGCTGCCCATTTTTATCTGTCCCGCTTTACAAAATCCCTATTCAGCCAGCCGAGGAGCAACAAAAGCCTCGGAGCGGCGCGGCGGCCGCTGGCGGCCCCAGCTCTACTGCCTGCTGGAAAAAAAAAGGAAGGGGCTGAGGCGAGTCTCACCGGTGCCCTCGGCTTGCAGCTCGAGGGGATTCGACCGGCCTGAGCAGGAGAGCCCAGGTACCCAGTCCTCGGGTGTGGTCGTCCGGGCACGCCTTTCTGTGGTCCTCGGCAGTCCTGCCGACCTCGGCAGTCCTGCGGGCGCGCGCAAAAGCGCCTTTCCCTGGCGGCGAGACTCGCCCACCTAGGCCATATCGATTTCTTAATCACCACCGATCGATTTATTGGGAACAAATAAATAGCCCGTTTTGGAAACGTTTCAATCGTGCATCTGATGGCGGGGCTATGAGAAGAGTAGGGCGGGGCGCCCAGAGGACGAGACCACCGTGGGCCTCAAGGGAGTGCGTGGTGACAATGATGCACCCTCATCCTGAGGGCCCACCCACCAACCCTCAAGGTCCATGTCTTTCCTAATGCTCAGCTCCCCCTGGCGGCAGGGCAAGACATCTGGACGCCCCGCCCTTCTACCCTCACGTCCAGACGCACGTTCAAGCCTTCTGACCCCTTTGAAAACCCAGAGCATCCCAAGGCAGGACCTGAGACTCGTCACCCTGACGAACACCCCTTTCCAGTTTCCGACAATCTAATCGAGCCTCGGTGGTACTAGGACCCAGGCTGCGGAAACCGCACCTCCTGGCCACTCCCTGTGCGAAACCACTCTGGCCCCCTCCTTTCCCCGGACAGGGCCGAGGATCTGCCAGCTGCTACCTTATTTTTAGCGCCATTCCATTCGCGCAGTTATATTTAACTCGATCCACTCCTCCGAGGAGGTCGCTCGGACATCGAATTCTCCACATCGCTACTCTGTCCTGCCCGCCTAGCCTTGGGGGCAGATCCCCAAGGGCAGCGGGTGGGGGGCAGGGATGGGGAGGGGGTCCGGTTGGAAAAACCTGGCCTAAGAATCTTTACCATCTCTGGACCCAGCGGGAGAGAGGATGATTTTGCAGCCTTCCTTACACCCGTTTGCCAATGCCCTGTCTTGTGAGGAGGAGGAGAGGAATGGGAATATCTAGTCCCCCCCTCCCCCCCCCCCCGCTCCTCCCCAAGGATTCTCTGCAGGGAAGCATGGAATCCATTTCCTACTTATGCATGATACCAAGTACCTGAGTGACCTGGAACACCTATTAGAACGCTGTCCTTCAAAATCGTCATGGTTTTGTGTTCATGCAGGAATTGCCTCTCCTCTCTCTACTCGGCCATACACACTTTGAGAACCTTAATTTCAAATGGTACCTTGGTTCCTCGGTTCCAGCCCAGGCTATCTTTCCCTCGAAAAAACCTTGCCTCTGGCTCGCACATATAGTCTGGGGAAAACACTCACTTGGAAAGCATACAGAAACACCAATACAATACTTTGTTCAGGGTGGGAGAGCCATCAGCGTTTACAAAAAAACCGAAGCCTTGTGCTGAAGGTGCAAATACACATGTGACATGATCCAGGACCGTTAAGACACACTTGACTTTCCACGTACTTTTAAAAAGTGACTTTTTCCATCCAAATCGGATGTTTTCGGCTCCCTCTCACTGTAGCTTTCCTGTGATGTAGAAACTTCTTAGCTAGAAGCCATGCCTACAACCTAATTGGGAAAGACAGGGTATTTGTTTACAACTAATGCATTCAGTAATACTTAATTGGCCTGTGCTAGGCTCCGGAAAGTGTTAGAAATGAAAATAATTAAAGGACCGAGGGAGAGCCGGCCACAGAATCTCCCTTCCCAGTTCAGATGCTATGGTAGAGAGAAGAGGTGGCTCGCTCGTCAGTGCCCTGACAGTGGAGGATGAGAAAGGATGAGGCCTTCCAGTTTAGAGGTGAGAGGTGGGTGAGGTGGCACACACCCTGAATCCCAGTAATTCTAGCATTCTGAAGGCTGAGGCAGGAGGAAGCCCAGTTTGCTCTCTCAAGCCAACTTGGATTGGGTAGGGAGACCCTGGCTTAGAGTAAATAACAAAAACAGGAAAACTGCAGATCAAACCAAAGTGAACATCGAGAAGGAAGGCTGCCCACTTTAGGGATATGAATTAGGAAGAAGGGAAGAAAAAACTGTGATTCCCTTGGGAAGGTACTCTGTAGAGTGTCTACAGTACTTCTGCAAAGCCAGGGGCATTTAGCAGGGAAATGAATAGTAGAAATGTAACCAGGACATCAAAGAAGAATAAAAGCACAAAAGCAGAGAGTGTAAAAATGGAACCCTGGGGCTGGAGATGTTACAAGTGACATGTACTGCTCTTGCAGAGTACCTAAATTCAGTTCCCAACATTGACATGGGGTAACACATAACCACCTGTAACTCCAGCTGTAGGGGACTCTGACTCTTCTGGCTTCCTTAGGCACTCTATGTGCACCCACATACAGGCACAGACACAGACACAGACACATAATTAACAATAAAAAAAAAAAATAAACCTTTAAAAATATGGCCCTCTGCCTACTGAGTTGTGTCTGGAGGTACTGTGATCTCCTTTTAGAAGACAAGAGAGGATGTTGACTAATAAACACATAGGAGGCATTTAAATAAGAACACAGGTTAAAAGTAAAGATTAGTAGGAAGAGATTATTGAAAGGTCAGAATGATAGACTCACTGGCTTTTCTTATTTTATCACATTCATATAGGCCAGACATTGTGATAATGAGTGTGAATGGGAGAGCAAGTAGTATCTTTAAAATGTTAGCTATGCTAACTACACGAAGAGTTTTGTTCTGTGCCCCAGCCCCGCACATCACTGTATCTCTGGCCTCCTACACAGCATCCAAAGTGTGAGAAAAACAGATGTGTAAGACACAACCTGCTCTGATGGAGTAGTCCTCTTCAAGGACTCCAGAGTTAAATCACAGTGTGATAATATCATAGGACGTTACGGAGTACAGAGTAGTAGTCTGCCTGGAAAAGAGCTGAGGTGTATGTAGGAACATCTCTCATAGAAAATAGCCTTAAACTGTCTCTGACTGTGAGTAGCAGTTTGGCAGATGAAGAGAGGAAGGGTTGCAGGCAGAGAGCAGAGAGATGGCAGGGCAGTAACTGGGCTTCGGAGGGGTGGGGCCGAGTAAAATCATGAAGGTTCTATACTCAGCTTTACTTTCACTGGACAGATGGTGGAGCGTTATCTGTAAGCCCAGCACTCTGGAGGCAAAGACAAGATTGCCTAAAGTTTAGGGCCAGCCTGGTTGATCTACATAGAAGTTCCAGGCCACTCTGTGATACACAGTGAAATCCTGCCTCAGAACAACAACAGACAAGATAAGTTGAGCATTGAGAGGTTAAGGCAGTAAGAGCATGAATTGAAAGCCATCCTTCACTACATAGTGAGTTTGGGGCCAGCCTGGACTACGGGAGACCCTATCTTAGACACAGAAAAGCAGGTCTGGGAGTTGTTCCATGAGTAGGGTGCTTTCCTAACTATGTAAAGCCTGGCTTCACTCAGCACTGCAAGCAGCAGCAGCAGCAGCAGCAACAACAACCCCCAAACAAATAAATAGTGTGTTCAGGATGGCTCAGTGGGAAAAGGAGCTTGCTGCCAAGCCTGACCACCTGAGTTTACTCAGCAGGCTCTGCGTGGTGGAAGGAGAGAACTTATTTCCATGAGTTGCCCTCTGACCTTCACACACAGGCTGCCACACATGTGCACACCTGCATGCACGTGCTTGTAAACATGTAAGTATGTAATTAAAAAAAAATGAAACAAAGCAAATCAAGTACAAAGTTGTTAAGAAACCAAAAAGAGGTTTTAAATGTACAAACAGAGTAACATTTTGAACGATCCTTTGTGGCTGAGGGAAGGAGAAATCAGAGAAAGCATTTGAATAGAGCAAAGGGGTTATTTAAACTATTCTGAGGTGAAAGGTAAGGTAGGTTTAAACTGTGGGGCTGGGACTGAAGAGAGCATTGGGTTGGAGAGGATTTAGAAGGTAAATTTGATAAGACTGTTTATTGTGTATGTCTTTATGTAGAGACAGTGACCTACTGTGTAACCCAGGCTTGACCTTGTGGCAATCTTCCTGTCTCAGACTCCCCAGTGCTGAGGTGACAAGAGTATATCATCATATCTGATGCAGTGTCTGCTTTACAAGGGAGAGAGTTCACAGAAATATGAAATTTAGGTGTCTGGAAAAAGATAGATAGATAGATAGATAGATAGATAGATAGATAGATAGATAGATAGATAGGGAGAGAGAATACAGAGTTGTGAATACTCTCATTGATACAGGCCAGTGGAACAGCAGTTGCACAGCATGGGAAGGACTTTCAGCTTGATCTCCTGAACTTCTGAGTGGGGATCTTTAATCTTCTGTTCTTCAGTAACAAAACCGGATAACAGGAGCCAGGTTATCTAATCATGAGTCAGTTGGAGCATATCAGTCGCTTCCTCAGTTAAAAACAGTTTGACTTTTTGTTTGTGGAAGAAAAAAAAAAAGATTATTTTTTTGCTGGCTGTGGTGGCATGGCTCTGTAGTCTCAGCCTTGCAAAGCCTCGGTGCTCAGGGCAGCTTGGGATACATAGTGGGTGTAGAGCATAGTCCACCCTGGACTACAGAGTAAGACCCTCTCTCAAAGAACAGGAAAAGGCAGGAAGAAGAAAGAGCTAGAGAGGCAGAGGAAAGGAAAAACAGAATGAGAAGAGGGAAAGGGGAAAAGTGAAATTCTGAATTCTTTCTAAAGATGTGACTTCCTAAGGCTTCTACCCTTTTATACAGTTTCTCATGTCGTGACCTACAAGCATAAAATGTTTTTTTTGTTGCTACATCATAACTGTAATTTTGCTACTGTTATGAATTGTAATGTAAGTATCTGTATTTTCCGTTGGTCTTGGAAGACCCCATCAAAGAGGGTCAGGACTCACAGGTTGAGCATCGCTGCTCTAACTGATAGTCTCCCATCCAAATACCAACCAGGCCTAACTCTGCTTAGCTTCTGAGAACAGACAACAAACACATTCAGGGTCATAGACTAAGTTGATATTTGATACTCATTCTCTCTGTCTCTGTCTCCCTCCCCCACCCTTCCCTACTCCCTCCCTCCCTCCCTCCTGTATCTTTTCTGCAAAGGACCCAACTCAGTGCTTTGAGGATAACTGGCAAGCTCTTAACCACTGAGCATTCTTAAATCTCCGCCCCCCTCGTTTCCTCCTTACTGGAGACTGAACCCAGAGCCTTGTGTATGTTGGCCAAATAAGCTACCTGACCAGCTCTTTTGCTAGTTTTCATTTTGGAACAGGATCCCATTAAGTTGCCCAGGCTACCGTTGAACTTACTTGGTAGTCCAGGCAGGTCTTAAACCTTTGACCCTTCAGCCTCATCGTCCAGAAAAGCTGGGATTACAGGCTTGCCCTGCCAGGCTCGGCCTTCACTATATCTTTCTGTTTCACTCGCATGCTGTGATCCAGTCTCATGGGACTACAGTCCACTCTCAAAACACTGTGACCCCCATCCTTCTTTTGTTACCATGTGACTTTGAGCAAGTTCTCTCTCTCTCTCTCTCTCTCTCTCTCTCTCTCTCTCTCCCTCCCTCCCTCCCTCCCTCCCTCCCTCCCTTCCTTCCTTCTTTCCGTCCTTCCTTCCTTTGATGAAGGACACCCAAAATGTTCAGGCCAGGGTTTAACACTTCATCTTTTTTGTCTTGTTTTTTGAGAAAGGGTTTCTCTATGTAGCTCTGGTTGTCTTGGGACTGGCTCTGTAGACCAGGCTGGCCTCCAACTGAGAGATCTGCCTGCCTCTGCCTTCAGAGTGCCGGGACTGAAGTTACACATCACCTCTGTCTGACACTGTCTATCTGCTATGCCATATATCTTTGCAATGCTTTTGCCTTTTTCTCCTTGTTTCCTTCTTTCATAGTCTTGAGGGGTTGAACCCAGTGCCTTGCAGGTACTAGGCAAGGACTCAACAAGGATACTATATTGAAGCCCTCTCTTCCTTTTGTTGTCTACTTTTTATTTTGAGACAGGGTCCCAATCACCTGCCCAGGCTATCCTTGAACTGTAATTCAGGCTCTGTAATCCAGGCAATCCTCCTGTCTCAGGCTCTGCAGTTGCTGGCCTTCCAGGCCTATGCCATTCCACCTGCATTTTTCTGCATGGTGAAGGTAGACATGCTAAGCCCTTGAAAGTGACATGGAGGGTCTCAGATTGTCATCCTGAAAGTGTAGACGTAGGAAAGGGAAGGAATGGGCTTAGACACATTGTTGCTACTTACTCTGTTGTCAGAGAGTGGCCCGAAAGGCCTGAGGATGCTCTGGGGTTTGCTTACATTGAGCTTGGTGTGATGGTGGCTTTGGGGTCATAAGGAGATTAGAGTCTGTAATCATGGTGACTGTGGAAATATAACATGTGCCACAGATGTGGGCTTTGTATATTTTTTAAGATTTTTAGTGGAGCATGCCTGTAATCCCAGTGCTGGGGCTGAGGTAGACGGACCCAGAGACTGAGAACAGCCTCAGCTACAGAACCTGTAACAGTCTAACCTGTGCTATACAATGAGAGCCTTTTTCACATAGAACAAAACAAAACTTCTAGTCTAAGAGTCACACTTTTTGATGTTAATGTTATCTTTCTATGTCCAGGTCTTCCTATGTATAGTGTGGGTTATCTTCAAATTCTCCTGACTCAGCCTCCAGAATAGTGGGGAGACAAGTGTGAAACCACCCTCTCAGCCCAATAGCCACATTAAAAATGCTAAGAGAAATGCATACAAAATATTTTATCAGTACATTTTCTTTAGCTCAACACACTTAAAAATATTACCATGTCAGCATATAATCGATACAACATGTATTGAGGCTCTTTTTAAAATTTATTCTTTTTTCTTACCAAGTATTTGAAATAGAATGTATACTTTAACTTCACAGTCTTTATACTGGGACCTGCTGTATTCTAAAGGCTCCATAGCTGCTGTGACTAATGACTATCTGATTGGACAGATCAGAAATACAGCTTAAGAGAGTATTGGGCCGGGCAGTGGTGGCACACGCCTTTAATACCAGCTGAGGCAGGCAGATTTCTGAGTTTGAGGCCTGCCTGGTCTACAGAGTGAGTTCCAGGACAGCCAGGGCTACACAGAGAAACCCTGTCTGGGGGGTGGGGGGGGGTATTAGAAGCTGAGTGTGGTGGTGTACACCTTTACTCCCAGGGGCTGGGGGGAGGGCTGGGATGGGGAGGCAGAAGCAAATGGAGCTCTATGAGTTTTAAGCCAGCCTGGTTTACATGGGAGTTCCAGGCCAACCAAGACTGTGTGAAGAAGGAGACCGTGTCTTAAAACAAAACAAAACCACCAAGAATAGGTAGCAGGGTTTCCCCCACCCCACCCCATTCTATGTACAATGGAAAAAAAGTTACTTTTTAATTTTATTAAAATACCTGTTTTGCCTCTTCCTGTGAATCTGTCCCTTAGTCATAATGAATGACTAGCCATTTATCCCTGCTGGCCTAGAGCAGTTTGAGATTAAGAACTAGTTACATAGCTGAGGATAACTTTGAACTTCTGATGCTTCTGCTTCCCTCTGCCTCCCAAAGGCTGCAATTATAGGTGTGCTCCTTCACGCCCAGTTACGATGACAGATTATTCATATTTATTATTACACTTTGTTCTTATTCCCCACTTCTACCTCCCCCACATATTTTCATGTGGTTCCTGTGTAAAAGGAATTCAGAGCAGGCACAGACTGCTGGTGCTTCCCCAGAATCTTGAGAGATGGCCTAAACCTGCTGGCCTGGGGCCACCGTTGTTTGATTGGGGCCCATTACATGGCTGTTTATAGAGATCTGTCCCTTGCTAGGCTGTCCTTTCCTTTCAACAGTGAGCTTTAGACAGGATAGTTGGCACCCTACAGCTAGTGAAAGAAGAGAGATGCTAGCTGTGCCTGCCTAGATTTCAGGATTGCCGTGAATTGCTGTGGTCCAGCTGGACTTTCTCTATTCTGTCTTTTAAAATACAGATACTGAAATTTCGCAAACATGTCTTTCACACTGCATGTTCAGTACAACTGACAGAAAATAACTTGTCTCCTTGCCCAAAGGTCTTTGGGCCCTTAAAGGCCTAGTTACACTTGAATTTTGATTTATATGATGAAACTCTGAAGGAGTGACATTATAATGGAATAGGCTTAGACTTTATATTCGGAGCCTCTGTTTCCATCCCTGTGGTTAGCCTTCCTCTCTTGTGAAGGACAGTGTGTGACAGTCACTGTTTTAGCTCTGTCCTGCCCCTACAAGTTCTGGAATCAGGGGAGTCCAAAAATCTAAGTTCGTACTATTTCTTTCTCAGTCTAAGCTGCCAGTGTTCTGATAATATAGTTCTTATCTGCTAATATATTCATCTAGGTGTCCACTGTCTTCCTCCTGTATTGATGGCAATGAACCCCATTCTAGTTTCAGAGGGTGAAACTTGCTTGATCTCACCCACCCAGTTATGATGGTTTCATTGATTTTGCCCCAGATGAATTAAGACATCTTTTAGTGATAACCACTCAGGCCCTTGGGATAGAAGGGTACAGTCGTTCAGGGTGTTTAGAAAAGGTTTCTTTTCCTGACATAAAGATGCCCAGGGGAAGGCTGTTCTTCTCTGGACACTAGTGTGTCTATGCACCACACTCACAGCTGTCGTCCTGTGTCCCCCACAGCTGGCCGAGGGAAGAATGGGGAGAGGAAAGCGCTTCAGCCTTTTGCTGTGTGACTGAGAAACAGAACTAGCTGAGAGGAAACCCAAACTTCTTTTATTTTAAAACTGGTCTGTAGCAGTGATCAGGAGTTCAGAGTGAGACCTTCTTCCTGCAAGGCTGTGCTGGCTTTGTTGTGCATACACACACTGTGGGGTGTCAGAAGCTCAGGTGCCAGCTAGAGAATGTGCAGAAGAGGGGACAGGAAGGTAATGTGACTGCTTGCCCAGTATGGTGGGTGTATTTTCCAAAGAAATGATTGTCATGACACCTCTCCCTCTCCCCCATCCTCCCCTCCCAGTTGCCCATCTCCCCACCTCCCACTGCCTTCTCTCGTGTTTTTTCCCCCTCCTTTGTGTCTATGCCCTGGTCTCCCTCTTGGTCCATCTGTGAAGCTTGCTGGTACTCATTCTTGAAACTAGGCCTCGTTTCCACCTGGTTTTATTTAATTCCTCTAGCAGTCTTTACTTCCCCTAGTAGGTTCTTATTTGTTTCCTTATTTGTCAATTGATAGAGTCTCTTAGCTCAGGCTGGCCTCAAACTCACTATGTAGAGGAGGAGGCTCACCTTGTACTCTTGACCTCGTGACTCCACCTCCCAAATGCTGGGTTTGTGTGTACATGCTGGCCAAGCACCACAGCATCCAGCTAACCTTCCCATTCATTAGACATCAAGCCATGTGCTCATGGTCACACAGCTAGAAAGGGGCTGAAGCAGATTCGGCAATCAGTGCTTTAACCCCTAGCAACAGCTAAAACAATTCTTTTGTTTATCTTTTCATCTTTAAAAATGATTTATTTGCCTGCCTATCTATCTATCTGTCTATCTATCATCTATTGAGGTACTGAGGCTTTGGGCTTGTTAGCAAGTACTCTTCCACTGGGCTGTATCCTGGTGGAATTTTTTCCTTTGTTTCTCTCTTTATTACTTTCTCGTTTTGAGACAGGGTTTCTCTGTGTAGCTCTGTCCTGGAACTTGCTTTGTAGACCAAGCTGTCCTGGAACACAGAGATCTATCTACCCGCCTTTGCACCGCCAGCACCACCACCACCTGGCAGAATTCTTTCTTTTAAAAAGAACTTTCCCAGCCGTGTGTAATGGTGGACCTGCAATCATCCCATCCCAGCACTTTCAAGGCTGAGGTTGGTCCAAGGCAGCCAGGGAGGGGGAAAGGGCAAGTTTGCTAACTCCTGGGGTTAAGCTCGTTAAGTATTTAATTAGTGGGCTCACATAAACAGAAAACCAGGCCTATCATTTTGTAGGAACCAATACTGTAGCTTTAGCGACAAAAATGCAGGTGTTTGTTTCTCTTTGGACAAAGATAAAATTCCTAAAGCTTAAAGCAAAACTTAGATTCTACTGGTGGCTTCTCTCTCTCTCTCTCTCTCTCTCTCTCTCTCTCTCTCTCTCTCTCTCTCTCTCTCTCTCTCTCTATATCTCTCTGTGTTGTTGCTGCTGTTGTTGTTACCACATCCTCATCCTCTCTCAATGCTGTACCACCACTGGGAAGCCAGACTAGATTAAGATTTCAGTCCCAGGTCCACTTTCCCACCCCCACCTGTAACAAGTTGCTCAAAGGTGCCAGCTACCCCTGATATTTATCCTCTCCTGGAATATTTTATGCTAAGCCTTGGCCCAGACGCTGTGAATCTTCAAGTATTAGCTCAGATGGCTCTATGCTCTGGGTCCTTCCAGGCTGTTTAACAAAGAGCTGGTTTTTACATGCAGCTTTTCTTCCTAGGAACGGAAGAGCCCTTCCAAGGAACTACCCAAAATCTGTCTGTGGTGGTTTTAGCAACCCCCAAACTCCCTGGGACTCTTTAGGAATTTAAATGTATTTAAACAAAATGTCTTAAAGAGGAAAATATTTTCTTTGTGATCTGACCTGGGTGTTGTTTAGAGAAAGTGGTATTTGGTTGGAGATAAGGCTAACCGCTGGTCCTCTTCTGGGCAAAGGAAGGTAACTCAACAAAGACCCCTGGTGTCTGAAGGCATTTACTTTATTTGAATATTCACTCTTTTATTTAAAAGACTTAGAAGAAAACAGCAATGTCTGATTTCATTTACATACCTATGCAGTTATTTACACAGGGCGTTTTGCCGGTGGTACTGTTTGCCTAAGGAAGAAAACATGGTAGCAATCTTGTCTCACAATGTTTACCATCTGCAAGCTTTATATATTTAGAGCATCTTGCTAAAATATTACATGACAGGAAATTCCAATAAGCATGTTTAAATGAATTCTGAGAAACCAGACAGAAAGGAAATATGCCCCTTTGCTTCGGAAACATTTATCTCGCCGGGTGGAAAAGGGTAGGGGCAAACCTTTGAGTGATAGTCCAAGGGGAAAGTGCACATTAATCTGTAGTTTAATGTGTTTTCTAAATGTCTTAATTGCTTTTAAAGTCATGTAAATAAATAACTCGCAAAGGATGTGAATTAATATCCGAAGAAAATAATTTTTCTGATGCAAGGGCTCCTACCTCCAAGAATATTTATAAGGCACAAACAATTTTCAGCCGAGAATTATGAAATCTGTAGAGAGCAAACCTGAATACATCAGCTGCTAATAGGCACCAGTTTTGCTTTGTTTTTTTGCGGAGGCTAATCATTGCTCTGAACATTCACCTTATTTATTTGATTATTATTTTCTTTTTATAGCCTCAAGTCTCCTATAGCTTCAGCTGACTTTGAACTCAGTATGTAGCTGAGGCAGACCTTGAACTCCTTATGTTCCTGCTTCCACCTTCCAAATGCAGAGAGTACAGATTTATATCGCCAGGACCTGCAATAAACAAATGTTCTTTTCTAAAGGAAGGGAGGACTAAAACTTCCTAGGGAAGAGGCAGTAGTCTGGAGAAGCCTAGAGGATCTTGGATTTCTAAAAAGATAATTAAGGAAGTAAGCAAGTGATAGGTTGAGCTATCACATCTTACTGAAGTTGTAATGGCAAGGAGAGCGCTTTAAGAGTTGAACCTGGGGGCTGGAGAGATCAGTAAGTGGTTAAAAGCACCTGCTATACTTCCAGAGTAGCCACGTTCATTTTCCAGCACTCATATTGGGTAACCACCTGCAACTCCAGCTCTGCATGTGTGCATAACACACACACGGACACGGACACGGACACGGACACATACACTCGTGGTGACATACATATACCAGCATTTGGGACACAGAGGCAGGAGAATCTCTCTGAGTTTGAGGCCAGCCTGGCCTACACAGTCAGTTCCAGGACAGCCAAGTGAGGCCAAGTTCCAGGAAAGATGACATGAGATCCTGCCCCCCACCCCCACCCCCCACCCCCCAAAAAATCTTTAAAATTTTTTTTTTTACTTTGAGCAGGGACATCTCTACAATTCTAGCATGCACTTGGGAAAGCTAGAATCACTGAAAGTTGGAAGCTAGCCTGGACTACATCGTAGTAAGCAGCTGGCCAGCCAAGGCTGCATGGTACCACCCTGTCTCTAAACAACACAAACAGGGTTGGCAGGATGGCTCAGCGGGTAAATGTACTTCCTGCCAAGCCTGATTGCCTTTAGCCTGATCCTTGATACCTACATGGTAGAGAGGAAGAATTGACTGGCAAGCTGTCTTATAAAATACACACACACACACACACACACACACACACACACACACACACACACACACATTCTGTAAAATTAACTGAGCATATTCTTAATATCTGCTTCCTCTGGATACTTTGAGAAAGAGCTAGCCTTGGGTAGACAAGAACTTGATTTGTAGACTAGATTGGCTTGGAACTCCATCTACATTCTCCCTCCCCCCCACGACCCCCTCCCCCCATTCCCTGCTCCCAGTGCTGGAGTTACAGGAGTACACAACCAGGCATGGGGCTGTGAAGTTTTAACACTGACTTTTATGACCCTCATCAAACTCAGTTAATTCGGTAATTGAGTAACTCCTTTCTAAAGGGTCTCTGGCTTTGTAACTTTAACTGTGGTTACATTGTGAACCACTGTGGTAGGAAATTTGAATGAAAAGGACCCACAGAGTCTCCAACTTTTGAATGCTTGGTCTTGTTGGAGGAAGTGCATCACTGGAGGTGGGCTTTGAAAGATTTCAAGTGCACTTTCTTTGCTTCTTGATTTCAGTGCAAGATGGATACCCTCAAGTTCCTGTTTCTAGCGATATGCCTTCATCCTGACATCATGGATTGTAGCCTTCCGGAACCATAAGCCCAAATAAATCCTTCCTTCTACAAGTTGCCTTGATCATGATGCTTTTTATCACAGAAACAGAAAAGTAACTAATACAACCATTGTATAAAATAAAGGTCTAACCACACATTTCACAAAACAAGACTTACACTCTGTGTATTGTACCATGATTTCCACCCACTCCTAGTATACGGAAAAGAACTTAGGGCTTTAAGCATGGTACGATACACTCTTACCCCCTGTAACTTTTTCTGTTCTTGTGTAAGAAAATGTTACTTATGACAAACAGCTTGCTAATGAGAGGGGAACCAAGAGTTTGAAAAAAAAAAAATCACCCTAGATGCTGAGAGCAATAATGGAACCCAACAAGCACAGTCATGTGACTTTCAGGAATTTCAAAGCTAAGTTAAATGTCCCTGCCCCCTTACTTTGTCCTTCAATCGTCCCTAAGCATTTCTTCCCTCCTGCAATATTTTTAGTCCTGGTGCTTTATAGGTTGAAAGATTGAAAAGCAATTTAAAAAAAAAAAGACTTTATTTTTAGGGCATTTTTACAGAAATATCCCATATGCTCATACCCTCTCATAGGCTTCTCCACTAACAATGTATCATATTAAAGTAGACATTAGCTATGACTGATGACCCTAGATGATGTGTCATTATCACCCAATCCCATAGTTTACATCAGGGTCACTCTTTGTCTCTAACAGGTATGGGTCTGAACAAACATATGATGATCCATACATCATTCCAGTGCACTGTTCTGAAGAGCCTCTGCATCCCACCTCCCCATCTCTGTCCTCTAAACCTGAGCATCACTGAGCTTTTTACTGTCTCCATGATCTTGTTGGTATAGAACAAATAAGCTGGTAACAGTGAAGTAGCTACAACATAACTGCTGTTGGATTCTTTGTGTATATTTTAAACCTTTCTCTGGAAGAGTGGCCAGTGCTTTTAACTGCTGGGCTATCTCTCCAGCCTTTCTTTTTAAAAGTGTGTGTGTGTGTGTGTGTGTGATTTAAAAACTGCTTATGTGGTGGTAAAAGACTACCTGCAGGATTCATGTCTCTCTTCCCACCATGTTGGCACCCAGAATGACAAGCACCTTTAAAGATATGCCCTATCACCAGCCCAGAAAGCATTTTCTGAAGTTTTGTTATGTGAATTAGGTATATGTTCTAACTTAAAAAACTTTCGGGCTAGTGTCAGAGTAACGGCGTGTAAAATGATTTATTATAAGGTAGAATGTGTTAAGTGGCATAAGCAATGTCAAGAAAACTGGCTACCCATAAACTCAGAGCTTGGGAGGTAGAAGGCTGACCAATCAGAAGTTCAAGACTATCATCAGTTATGTGGGCTACATGAGACTGTCTCAAAAAGGAAGGCAGGAAGAAGGAAGGAAGGAAGGAAGGAAGGAAGGAAGGAAGGAAGGAAGAAGATAGGAGATGAGAGGAGGGGGGAGGGAAGGAAGGAGAGGAGAGGAGAGGAGAGGAGAGAGAGAGAGAGAGAGAGAGAGAGAGAGAGAGAGAGAGAGAGAGAGAGAGAGAACTTCTTCGAGATCAGAAGAACAAGAGATTGCTTTTCACCCTTGGAGCAGAGGGCAGGACACTCTTTCTGAGGGAGATAGCATTTGCTGGTGGATTTGAAAAGACAAATAGGCTTTGAACCTAAGAAAGCTGAGAAAACAGCAAGTGTACAGTGGGGCTGAAGGTCCTTTGGTCAGTGACAAAGACGTGGAATTCCAGTCAGCCATGGTTGTCTTGACTTTTTGGTTTGCTTAAACTTCCTATATTATATATTGGCTTAGAGAATGAGAGAGGTGGCTGAAAATGGGCACTGGGCAGGAGATGAAGGCTCTAGCCTTCTGTAAGAATATCTCTAGAATAGTTTCTGTTTCATGGTCTGTAGAAGGGAAAACAATGGATGTGGTGTGCTCACCACCTTCAGGCTGGCTGAGAAAGTCCCATTCATAATGTAAATAACAGTACAGTAACCTAAATGGCAGGACACGGCAATTTAAAAGCACAATGATGTGGCAAAGGGCTTTGCATGTACTGTGGGGTAGTCTGAGATTTTTCCTTTTCTTTAAAACCTTTTCCGCTGTATTTTATCATTATGTGTGAATTCAGTTCGTCTACCTTGGTAATGGTCACCTTTCCCTCCTGAGCCTTCTTGCCGGTCTTTCATATACTTTTATTATTAAATTGTATTTATTATTATTAGCGTGGGCAGTTTTGTGCTATGGCACTCCCTCCTGTGGAACACGTTGGTTCCTCCTTCTACCTTAGGTTTTAGGCATAGAATGCACCGGGCGCTTTTACTCACTGAACCAGCTCATCTTCCTTCAACTAGTTTGAAACCAAGGTCTTCCTATGTAGGTGACCCTGGCCTAAAGCTCACTATGCAGCACAGGCTGGCCTCAAACAGAGGATTTTTAAGAGTGTGTCACCACAATTGGTGTAGTGACTTTTTAGAAATTCTTTTTACTCTTGAGAATTTCATCCACGAATGCAATGTGTTTTGATCAACTCCACCCCCAATTCCTCACCTCCAATTCTCTTACCCTGACACCATGTACCCTTCCTGAATTAATGCCCTGTTTGTAAGATTTATTATTTTTTCTAGTCATTAATTCGTTGCTTTAAAAACTCTTATTTTTGACCGAATCCAGAGTTAGAAGTAGAAGCTCTCAGCGAGGAAACCCTAATTCTCTTAGCAATCTGTTTCCTTTGGTGTCCTTGATTCTTTTGGCTGAATCTGGTTCTCCAGAATTACCATATTTATTCTGTGGCCTCCTCCTTATTTCCTGGTATATTGCTTCTTCAGAGCAATAGCCCTTTACTCAGCGTGTGACTGCTGTTGAGTAAGGGGCATTCTTGTTACAGAACAAGGGGGACTGGAGAAAAGCAGTGAAAGTCTTGGTTATTGGGGGGTGGGGTGGGGGGAGGCTATTCCTGGACTCACAGATACTGCTGTACTACTAGGCCTGGCTGGTTTGGGCTGGCAAATCCACAGACTTGCCCATCTTTCTAAAGAAAATTATACCTGCCAATATGTTGTCAGCAAACCCTTAACAAAGAAGAAGCCCAGGGCCGAAGGCCTCCAGATAGAGTGAGATACTCTTGCTCTGAAGAAACAAAGCACCTTGTTTCATGGGAAAACCTCTTTTGTTGTTTCCACCATCGATCTGGACCATTCTGGTCACCTATGGACTTTTACTCGTCACCCGGAAACAATAGCAGCAATTTCTGTGGCCATGCAGAAGGCGTGGAGGACAGCAAAAATCACCAAAGCTTTGAAATTATAGCAGACTTACTGAAGGGCAGGAACCACTTCAAGGAATGTGAAAAAGCAATTGTGAACTTACAAGTGGTTTCCTCAGGGGTAAGAGGTGGGGTGGTGATGGTTGACGTGGCAACTGGGCAGCCATGCTAAACCAACTACTAGAGAGTAGTTCCCACACCTAGTTCAGGAATGTGATCCACTCCCCAACTAAGACTAAACCGGAGATCGATGCAGATAGCCTTTACTCCAGCAGATGGATCTAGTGATAGCCCTAGTGAAAGTCATATGGAGAAAAGGGAGGTGCCGGGATTTGCCATTTTTTTTTAACACCCAAGACCAAAAAATATGTAATATGCCTAGCAGTGGTGGCACACACCTATAATCTCAGAACCCTGGATTTCTGTGAGTTTGAGGCCAGTTTGGTCTACAGTGCTAGTTTCAGGGCAGACAAGGCCAAACAGAGAAATCTTGTCTCTAAAAAACTGAAAGCAACAAAACAAAACAAAAACAAAACAAAACAGCAATTTGTGCCTCTCTCTCTCTCTCTCTCTCTCTCTCTCTCTTTGGTGAGCTAAGACAGTAGTCTTCTAAGTGAGGTAGGATCCTTTGAGAAAAAAGTGGGAATCTACAAGAGAAATCATCCAGGTCCCTCATCTGCTGCTTGATTTCACTTACTGTCAGGTTCTAGATGAGTGCCTGCAGGGTGAAGAGATCGTGTAGCATGTAGTGGAAGCCTAAACAACAACCATAGAAGTCATACATATTTAACTTGGAAAGATTCCTTCACAGAATCTTCACTTTGAAGACCGAACTCATGCAACAATGTTGGTCCACACCCTTCTAACAGAGTTGATTGTTGGTTTGTTTGTTTGTTTGTAGACCGAGACCTCGGCTGCTCACCCAGTTGGCCTTGGAAGCAGAGTGTACGGGAACTCACGGCAATCGTCCATTTCCAGCTCTTGAGGACTGAGGTCACCGGCCTGCATAGCTGTGCCCGCTCACTGAGAATTGTTTAATTGCTTTTTTTGTTAGTATGCAAAGACTCTGATCTCACTGTGATGTGTTCATACAGGTAGGTCATCACACTTTGTTCTTGTTTTCCCAACCTATGCCCCCGACCCCCATTGTTTATCTAGTACCTCCTCCCCTCCCCCCCATCGTCTTCCTTCTGTTTTTGTAATGTTTATGTTTCATGATATAAATATACTTTTTTTAATTTTTGTTTCCTTGAAATTTCATTGTATTAAATTTTTTTTAAAGTTTTATTTCTATTTTGTTAAAATACATTGATTTCATTTTTTAAAAATTTTGTATGTGTGAATGCGCGTCTCTGTGTATGTGCATTTGTGTATGTGAGTATACACAAATACATGGATGCTAGAGCTGTTGGATCCCCTGGAGCTGGACTGAGGCACACTTCTAAGTGCTTTGAGCCATTGTCTCCAGTATCACTATCCCCTCTCCTTTTTGCAAATCTCTTTGATTTATTGTCTTTTTAGATATGTTTAAATATTTTTCTACCTGTACATCTGTGTACCATGTACGTATCTGGTGCCCACGGAAACCAAAGAAATGTTTTGGATCTCATTGTACTGAAGTTACAGATGATTGTGAGCTGCCATGTGGGTTCTGGGAATCAAATCTGGCTCTTCTGTAAGAGCAACAGGTGCTCTTAACTGCTGAGCCACCTGTCTCCAGCCTGTTTTCATTATTTCCTGAGACAGAGTGTACTGTAGATCCCGTACAAGAGCAGTAAGTATTCTTAATCACTGAGCCATCTCTCTAGAACTACAGATTTTTAAAATTAACGAATTTGGGAGTTTGGGAGGGGACCGCACATGCAGGGTTCAGAGGATAATTCGTTGGAGTTAGCTCCCTCTTATCATGTGGATCCTAGGTATTGAATTCAGGTGGTCGTCCTTGGTGTCAAGAGCCCTTCTGATTTTCTCTGATATTTGCATAGCGCTGTGTGTTGTCTGTGGGCGTCCATCTGTGTGAAATATCTTCTCCGATGCTTTACTTTCCATCTGTATGTGCCCATGAATGTGAAGGATTTTGAGCAGGCTGGTGACATATTTGTAATTCCAGCACTTGGGACACGGAGGAGGGTTGAGAATTTGAAGATAGCTTGACCCACAGAATGAGAATCTGACCCTTGAAAACTATGACAAAGGTGGAGGTTTTTTAGTTCGTTGAGTCTCCTCTTCCTCATCTGCGTCCTCCATGTCCTCATCCTGGTCCTCATTCTTACCCTGGTCCTCGTCCTTCTTGTCCTCATCCTTCTTGATGTTGTCAGTGTTGCTGTCATGGACATTGTCGTCCTTGGTGTAGTCATCATAGTCATAGCTGTGACCTCGTTGTTGATGTCGCTGTTGTAGTCGCCATAGCCGTCATAGTTCTCCTCCTCCTCTTCCTTCTCCTCCTCCTTCTCCCCCTCCTCTTCTTCCTCCCCCTCCTCTTCCTCCTCCCCCTCCTCTTCTTCCTCCCCCTCCTCTTCCTCCTCCTCCTCTTCCTCCTCCTCCTCTTCCTCCTCCTCCTCTTCCTCCTCCTCCTCTTCCTCCTCCTCCTCCTCCTCCTCCTCCTCCTCCTCTTCCTCCTCCTCCTCTTCCTCCTCCTCCTCTTCCTCCTCCTCCTCTTCCTCCTCCTCCTCTTCCTCCTCCTCCTCTTCCTCCTCCTCCTCTTCCTCCTCCTCCTCTTCCTCCTCCTCCTCCTCCTCTTCAAACTCAGGTGATCCTTTTGCCTTTGCCTGGCCCTGAGTGCTGGCTGGGATCAGAGTACCCACCACCAAGTTTGGTGGCAATGTTTAGCTACAAGTCACTCAGTGTGAACTCTTCCTGCTAATCTTGGGTAGCACACTCCTGTAATCCCAGCCCAGAAGAGGTGAGGTGTGAGCATCTTTATAGTTTGGGGGGACAAAATTATAAGCTGGATGCAGTGGTGCATAGCTGTAATGGTGATATTCTAGAAGCAGAGGCAGGAGAATCAGCAGTTCAGGGCTGTCTTTAGCTACATAGTGAGTTCACAGCCAGCTTGAGAAATCTGAAACCCCATCTCAAAAAACCAAACTCAACAAGAAGTTTTCTGATCAATTTAGCTAAAAATTTAGAATTTTACACACCTATCTTTTCTTCAAAGTTGTTTTCTAGAGCAGGCAAAAGAGTCAGAAACAGCCCCCATTCCCACTGTTGGGAGATCCACAAGAACACCAAGCTACACAATCATAACATATATACAGAGATGTATATGTAGGCCCCTTGATTGTCAGTTCAGTCTCTGTGAGCCCCTATGAGCCCTGGTTAATTGATTCTGTGGGAGGTTTTCCTGTGGTGTCCTGATCCCTCTGTCTCTGACAATCCTTCCTCTTCATTTTCCGAAGGATTCTCCAAGTTCTGCCTAATTTTTGGCTGTGGGTCTCTGCATCTGCTCCCGTTAGTGGATGACGCTTCTTTGATGAGGATTATGCTAGGCTCTCTCTATGAGTATAGCAGAGTATCATTAGGAATCATCTCACCGACTTTATTGTATTTTGCAGGTAGTGTTTGAGTCTATCCTAGCTCTCTGAGCTATCCAGCTTCTGGTTTCTGGTCTCCCATGCAGTGTCAGGCACCAGCTCCCTCTTGCGGCATGGGTCTCAAGTTGGAGGACCAGTCATTGGTTGGCCACGCCCATAAGTTCTGCACCACCTTTACCCCAGCAGATCTTACAGGCAGGAGAAATTGTAGGTTGAAGGTTTTGTGTCTGGGTTAGTGTTTCAATCCCTTCACTGGAAGCCTTGCCTGGTTCCAGAAGATGGTCAGTTCAGACTCTGTGTCCCTCCAGTACTAGAAATCTTCCCTAGGGTCACCTGTGTAGATTCCTGGGAATTCCATTCCACTGTTCACTTCTGTGTGTGTGCGCGCGCGCGCGCGCGCGCGCGCGCGCGCGCGTGCGTGTGTGTGTGTGTGTGTGTGTGTGTGTGTGTGTGTGTGTGTGTGTTGGATGGGTGTACATGCATAAACACATGTAGAAGTTCAGTTCCAAATGCCTGGGGATTTCCTACACGTACCTTTGGTTTTTAATTTCTTCCCTGGTCCTGAGTGTGGATACCGGGGCTTTTGGTACACTAAGCATTGGCTCTTCCTGCCTGCTCCTGATTTCTGAGTTAAAATTTGTCTGTGGTCACTTTGCAAGACTTAAATAACTTCAGATGTAGTCTATTACAATAAACCGTGTACTATAATGTATATTTGTTGTTGTTAGGTGTTCTGTAATGTCAGGGAGCTCAGGTTGATTGCCATGTTTTTCAAGTCTTCTGTGTTTTCTTACTTTTTGTGTGTGTATGTGGGGTGGGGGGGGTTGAGACAGGGTTTCTATGTGTAGCCTTGGCTGTCCTAGAACTCACTCTTAAGAACAGGCTAGCCTCAAACTCAGAAATTTGCTCGCCTCTGATTCCCAAGGACTAGTATTAAAGGCATGTGACTGACTGGCTGTAATTTCTTACTTTTTTATCAAGTTATTTGATCAGTTTTGTAGGGGATATTGAAATCTGACTAAAATTGTGCATTTATTTACCTAGAATTCAACCACATATTGTTTTAGCCATACATACCAAAATTTTGTTATTAAGTGCATAACTATGCATGATTTTTATACCATTTTGATGACTTGTCACCTTCATGGTTTTTTTAAGATTTTATTTTTGTTTATATGTATTCATATTTGTCTGCATACCACATTTGTGCTTGGTGCCTGTGGAGGCCGGAGGTGGGCAAATCAGAGTCCCTTGAACTGGAATTAAAGAGGTTGTAAGATATATGGGCGCTGGGAACAGAATCTGGGTCCTCTGCAAAAGCAGCAATTGTTCTTAACTCCGGAGCCATCTCTCCAGCCTCAGAATTGATCCCTTTTCCTTAAAAAAAAAAAAAAAAAAACTTGTCTGTGTGGGGGTGTGTGCACATGAATGTGGGTACCATCTGTGTGGGGGTGTGTGCACATGAATGTGGATACTGTCTGTGTGGGGGTGTGTGCACATGAATGTGGGTACTGTCTGTGTGGGTGTGTGTGCACATGAATGTGGGTACCCTCAGGGCCCAGAAGGGGTCACCAGGTCCTCTGGAGCTGAAGTTGCAGGCAGTTGAGAGGCATCTGACCTGGGTCGGGGACCTGACTAGGATACTGTGGTAGAGCAAGCAAGTGCTTTCCACTGCTAAACTCTTTCTCCAATTCTGATCCTTCTATATTTATAAAATGAAATTTTATAATATAAATATAAAATAAAATAACCATTGGTGATAATCTTTGCTATTAAATCTACTTTGGCATTAATATTGTTTCCTTTTTTATAGTATTAACAGGGTATAACTTTCATTTCTCAACTTTTGACTTTTTTGTTTTTTTTAGAAAAGATGTATTTATTTTATGTTTATGGGTGTTTTGCCTGAATGTATATCTGTGTATCATGTGTGTGCAGTGCCCAAGGAGGCCAGGAGAGTGCCTTGAGTTCTTTGTAACTGGAATTGCAGTTACAGGTGGATGCTGACAACTAAACCCAGGTCCTCTGCAAGAACACTGAGTGCTCTTAACTGCTGAGTCATTGGTCCAGCCCCCTTTGGTCTCTGTGTTCATGTCTATAGTGCATCTCTTAATTTCAGTTTTGTTTGCTTGTTTGTTTGAGTCAGGGTGGCAAGATGTAGTTCAGTTGGCCTGGAGCTCAAACAGTCTTCCTGCCTCCACCTTCTTAGTTCTGGGAGTATAGGTGGGAGCCGCAGGCCCCACGGGGGCCTTCCCTTTCTCTTTGTCTGTCTGTCTGTCTGTCTGTCTGTCTGTTTCTCTCTTTCTCTTTCTTCCTTTCCCTTTCCCTTTCTCTTCCTCCCTCCCTCCCTCCCTCCCTCCCTCCCTTCCTTCCTTCCTTCCTTCCTTCCTTCCTTCCTTCCTTCCTTCCTTCCTTCCCTCCTTTATTTCTTTTCAACTTGATACAAGCTAGAGCTATCTGGGAAAAGGAACCTCAACTGAAAAAAAAAAAAAAAATCCTCCATTGGATTGCCTGTAAGCAAGTCTGTAGGGTGTTTTCTTGATTAATGACTGATGGGAAGGGCCCCACCCACTGTGGGTGGTGCCACCCTGGGCAGGTGGTCCTAGGTTCTATAAGAAATCAGCTGAGCAAGTCATGAGGAGCAAGCCAGTAAGCGCACTTCTGCGTCTTCTGTGGCTCCTGCTGTGGCTTCCCTCGGTGACTGACAGTAACCTGTAAGTCAAGTAAACTCTTTCCTTCCCAAGTTGCTTTTCATGATGGTGTTTATCACAGGAACAGAAAGACTAAGACTTTTTTTTTGTTATTTCTTCTCTTCTTCCTCTTCTTCTTCTTATCATTATTATTTATTATTATTTTATTATTAGTGTGTGCACATATTTGTGTGAGCTAACCTGTCATAGTACATATGTAATCAGAGGTGTCAGTTGTCAGTTCTTTTCAGGGTTCCAGGGGGGCTGAACTCAGGTCTTCAGCTATGGAGGCAAGCATCCTCTTCACCCCCACCCCCCTACACACACACACATTGAGCCATCTCTTTGGCCCTGCTGTTTCTTGTTTCAGGTTGATGACCCCTGACTTGGTGTTTGTACACTGCATTTGATGTGATTATTGGCTGTGGTCTGTTAAATCTGCCATTCAGCTACTTGTGTTCTTGTTGTTTCCTTGAATGCTCTCAAAAACTAGTTGAGCATCTGTTTATTTGCGTGTGTGTGTGTGTGTTTGTGTGTATGTGTGTATATGTATGTGTGTGTATATGTGTGTGTGCGTATGTGTGTATGTGTGTCTGTAGGGGGCATGTATCACAGCAGGTATGTGACAGTTAGAGGACAACTTTCAGAAGTTAGGTCTCTTTTTTTGCCATGTGATTCCCAGGGATTAAACTCAGATCATCAGGCTTGGCAAGAATCAGGCTTGGTTCCTTTCACGAAATAAGCCTTCTTGCTCACTCCAAGTGTTGTATATTATTTGTTTACTTTGATGTTGGAGATTGAATTCAGGGGATCACACACAATTTCCTAGATGGGCTGACTTTGAATTTACTTATAGCTCAGGCTGGTCTTAAACTTGAGATCTGTATGCCACTCACTGTATGTCAATTGAATTTGACACTTTATTTATTTATTTTTTTTTTTGAAGTGGAGTACTTACTAGGTAGCCCTGGTTAGCTTCGAATTTGTGACCATCATGTCTGATACTAATGCCTTGTTACTAACCCTGGCTCCAGAATGAGTATGTCTTATCATACAGTTTAGGTCTTTTGTTTATTGGCCTAACTTGTTATAACTTTTATTGTTATTGTTACTTTAGTGTTTGCATTGAAATTTATAGTATAAATTTTTATCATAATTTACATTCAAATGATGCCACAGCACTTCATATATAGTATAAATACTTTACACTAGCACACATATTATTCTTTTCAATATTTTGATGATGTTGTTGTTTGACACAGGCTCTCATTATGTAGCCTTGGCTAGCCTGGAACTCACTGTGTAGAGGAGGTTAGTCTTGAACTCACAGAAAGCCACCTGCCTCTGCTTTCCAAATGCTGGAATTAACAGTGTGTGCCACCATGGTCATCTCCCAGATTGTTTTTGAAGTCAGAATTCTCCTATTTCTTCAGTTTCCCAAGTGCTGGAATTTAGACATGAGGCCTGGTTAAATTAATCAAATTTAGAAGATGCCAAGTCTAATCATTTGAGATGATAATGGGTGCCAGTAATCCCAGTACTTGGGAGGCTGAAGCAGGAAGATGCTACAAGTTCAGGCCAGCCTGGGCTAGCATGTAAGACCTTTATCTCAAAACAAACCATCAAGCAAACAAAAAGAGTAATTTGAACACACCTGTAATTTCTTCGATAGACAGGATGGAACAAGAATATTAAGAGGCTAACCTGAACTACATACTGTGATTTTTTTGTCCTCAAGATAAAACAAATCTAACAAGATAAACAAATAAAACAATAAGTCAAAAATGATCTTCTTAAGAAAATTGAACTCCTCAGTCTTTCTTTTAAACTATTTCCTTGTTTGGTGCTTCAGAGACACTCAGCAGTTAAGGACATTCACTGCTTTTGCAGAGGACGGGGGTTTGGTTCCCAGCACCCATATGTCAGCTTATAACATACTATAAATACAAGTCCAAGGAATCCAGCCCCTCCTCATGACTTCCTTCCTTACTCACCTGCGAAACACATGGTACAGAGACATATAGTCAGGCACTCATTCTTAACATAAAATTTATTTATTTCAATGTATGGAGAAGAAACACTTTGTTTTTGTTTTGAGACAGGGTCTCATTTTGTGGGCCTAATTTTCCTGAAACTTGATTTGTACACAGGGCTGGCCTTGAACTCACAGAGATTCATGAGCCTTTACTTCCCAAACGCTGGAACTAAAGGCATACACAATCACACAGAGCTGAGAAATATAATCTAACAAAGGAATACCTGATTAAAATATTCAGTGGAACCTGTAAGTTTATGGCTTTAAAATAATGAATATTGGAGAAAATATGTATTTTTAATTTGAGTCTATGTGAGACAGTGATGTTGGGTCTTTTCTTTCTATTTCCTCATTGTAATAGACACTCTGCTTTTCATAGTGTGTGTGTGTGTGTGTGTGTGTGTGTGTGTGTGTGTGTGCATGTGCACATGTGTTTTGGATCCCTTGAAACTGGAGTGATAGGAAGGTTTTGAGCTGCCTGATGTGGGTGTTGGGAGCTGAACCCCAGTCCTCTGAAAGAGAAACGAGTACTCACAGACATCCTCCTGCCTCTGCCTCCTGAGTGCTGGGATTAATAAGATGCACCACCACACCTAACTTAGACCAGATCTTTAGCAAGATCATAGAAGACTCTAAACTAAGGAAAGATATACCCTATAGATACAAGTACACAGAACCCCAACTAGATAAGACTAGAAAAGAAACTCTCCACAGCCTATCATAATGAAAATACTAAATATACAGAACAAAGAAAAGTTTCAAGAGAAAAAACACAAGTCACATATAAAGGAAAATCCAGCAGAGCCACATTGATTTCTCAGTAGAAACTCTGAAAGCCAGAAGAACACGGGGCAATGCACTCCAAGATCTAAAAGGCCACGAGGGCCAACATAGACTACTGTACCCAGTAAAATTATCTACCATAGTTGAAGGAGAAAGGAAATCTTTTTATGAAACCAATAAACTAAAGAAATGTGATGTACAACAACAAAATCCTACACAGAACACTGGAAACAATGCTTTGAACGGAAGAGAGGAAGGACACAATCAAAAGGCTCAAGGAAGAAAACAAATGCACAGCACTTGGGAGGCAGAGGCAGGCGGATTTCTGAGTTCGAGACCAGCCTGGTCTACAGAGTGAGTTCCAGGACAGCCAGGACTACAGAGAGAAACCCTGTCTTGAAAAACCAAAAAAAAAAAAAAGAAAAGAAAAGAAAAGAAAACAAATGAAGCCATAATTAGTGAAATTCAAAACACAACTAAAAACACAAACTAGCCAAAAAAACAACAAATAACTGCAACATACACACACTTTAAATAATAACTCTAAATATTAATGCCCTCAATTCTCCAATCAAAAGACACAGGCTAGCTGAATGGATTAAGAAACAAAATCCATCTTTTTGGTGTCTCTAAGGCACATTTTATCTTTAAAGACAGGCACCGGCTTAAAGCAGACAGATAGAAAAAGCGTAACAAGCAAATGGTATCAGGAAGCAAACAAGTATTGCCATGCTAATCTGACAAAATGGACTTCAAAATAAAACTAATCGGAAGAGATGAACAAGGGCACTTCATTCTAATCAAGGAATCAGTTAAGCAAGAAAATATTACAATATTAAACATGTGTTCCAAACTCTAGTGCCCCCAATTTTATAAAAATCATATCAATAGAGTTAAAGACACAATTTAACACAAACCCAACAACAACAGACTATTTAAACATTCCATTTTCTCCAATAGATGGGTCATCTACAGAAAAAAAATAAACAGAGAAACATCAGAATTGAATAATGTCTTATGTCAAATGAATCTAACAGATATCTGTAGACTATGCCACCCAAACACCAAAGAATAAGCACTCTTCTCAGCAGCACATGGAAGTTTCTCCATACTAGACCATATGCTGGGACTCAAAACAAACCCTAACATATGGAGGAATTGAAATAATTCCATGGTTTTGGTGGTTTGGTTTTGGTTTTTCCAAGACAGAGTTTCTCTGTGTAGCCCTAACTGTCCTGGAACTTGCTCTGTAGACCAGGCTGGCCTCGAACTTAGAGATCCACCTGCCTCTGCCTCCTGAGTGCTGGGATTAAAGGCACATGCTACCAGCAGCCATGATAATTCCACGTATCAACCAAACTTAAAATGAACAGCAAACAAAACTCTAGTAGAATGTAAACTCATGGAGATTAAACAACTCATCCCTGAATGATGAACAGGTCAAAGAAGAAGTCAAGAAAGAAATAACATGTTCCTAGAACTAAATGAAAATAAAAATATAGTACAACATAGCAAAATCACAATCGGAAAAAAACCACGTTAAGAGCAGTTCTAAGAGGGACAGTTATAGCCCCAAGTGCCAACATAAAAAAAAAAAAATCAGAAAGAGCACAAATAAATGATTTAATAACGCAACTCAAAAAATTTGGGAAACAAGAACAAACCAAACCAAAACCCAGTTGATTACTTTGATTGATTGATTGTGTGTGTATATATGTCTGTCTGTCTGTATATAGATCAGAGGAAAACTTTTGGGAGTCTTCCACTATGTATGTCTTGGAGACCATACTCAGGTTGTGAAACTTGTGAGCACACACTTTTAGTCCATGAGTCCTGTGGTCGATCCCATAAACAGGGCTTTTATAACTTCATTTTGAACCCTGTCATCACCTGAAGGGTCAACTTGTCTAAGTCAAAGAGACTACAGAGAGCCTGGCTGGCTGAGTGGTGGGGACAGTGGCTGGTGCCGTGGGATAGGCAGGGGAGAAAGAAAAATAGGAAAGAAATGAGAAGGAAAAGGCCGAACTAACGCCTAACATCCTGAGTCCTCTGGCAGGGGCAGCTCAAATGTGGCCTCAGTCTTTGCAGCAGCCGGCCCTCTGAGACAGCTCTAGCAGGACCTGTGTTTTCCTGATGGGACCTTGAAACTGAGGTGGTCACTGGGCAGATGGTAGTGTGAATGTAAAGTTTGAGCCCAGATCTGAGTGGTTTAGCCCTCCTGCTGTGCCAGGTAAAGGAAAGATCTCAGCATTGGGAGTGAGAGAGGAAAACCTAGGTTGACTTTCTGGACTGCACAAGTGCTCTGGGTATTTTTAAAATTGTCAAGTCTTGAGCAGCGTGAAGGCCCCTTAATTGGACCTGCTCGCTCTCCAATAGGGCCCCACATGTCCTGCTTCAGTTCCCCACAGGAACCAGTTAAACCTTCCCAGTTAGTGTAATCAGACAAAGGTAACTGTCACCTTTCGTTTCATCCTGTGCTTTTATTTTTCAAATTCTAGAGTCGACCTCTGAACTCAATCTGCACTTGCCTATTGGTGCATAAATAGCTGTAATATCACAGTAAATTAAATTCTGTCTTAAAGGGTATCTATTTAACAATCTGTCAGAAGTTTCACAGCATTTGATTTCTTGTCTTCTCTGTCCAGTGACAGGTTTATCTCAATGTGGCTTGATTAATGAAACCTTTTATTTGGTATAAGCACACCTATTATAATCTCTTAATGCTTGCTTAGGCAACATTGAGGTCTGGAGGCAGGGACTGAAAACTTGTAGCTTCTGCAGCTGCTTCAGGACCCTGGGCGAGGCCGAGCTGGGAGGCCAGCTGGGCGCAGCATAGTGATGATAGGGTCAGCTGAGTGACAGAGAACCCATTTTAGAGCCTTGGCCCAATTCCCGATTAACCCCCGCTGTGTTTAAAAATTGTTTCCCACTTACTGCCAGCTAATCCGCCTCCCCCTGTAAAGTTGCCTCGCTTTTACTAGCCAGTCACCGGGGGCGTGGCAGCAGTCTCCTCTGGAGCGAGGAATTTACAAACCCTTGACACCTAAGACGTGGGATGAAGGCAGAAATAAAAAGAAAACTCGGAACCGGAGTGTTAATGAAGCCACGGGGCCAGGCACTAATAGCTCTTGAGAAGTAGAAATGACTTTATGATGGATATTCCCCAGCAACCTTTCCAGAAACACTCGATTGAATGGTTTGTTCCTGCCCTGTGTTCACCTCAGTAGAGGAGTTGCGTGAGGTTCCTACTGGGTTGAAGCCTTTGTATCTTCCAGGCTCCGCAAACTCTGGGGGGAAGACTGCCTTGTATTTCATGGACTCGTGTGTTATTTCTGTTTTGTTTTGCTGTTAAGCACGTAGGAGCATGAACAGCGAACACAAAGTAAAATGTAAAACTTGTTTCTGCTATAGAAATTGTCTTCTTTGCAGTCTTTCTAGCTAGAAAATTTTGCGCTATTAAAATGACAGGCTCTTGACAGACATTACACCCTCCCTTTACCTATGTGTGACCTGCTAATGCTTGAACTATTTTTACACCTTTTGCTTTCTTTTGTTAAGTGTCATTATTTGTTTAGTTTGTCATACTGTAGTTTTAAGTACAATGATGCCTCTCTAAAATGAATAAGAGCAAAATAATATTATTAATAACCACAATTAATTAATAATATTATTAATAACACAAGTAATTAATTTCTAACAAGGCCAAAGAAACAAACCCGTTATTTAAAAGTCATGATCTTGACACCCTTTGTCGAGATTTGAACAATCAAAAATATTGCATAAAATATTTAACAAAGTATTTTATTTAGTGAGTTACTAGCTTGATTATTAATTAGATCACTTGCGGCTGTGACTTTTCATTACTGATGTATGCTTACAAAGACTTTAAAACACCCATGGTTTCTTTCTGGGAGTTTTAGTAGTGAAAAGGAAACTGAAAGGGAAAAGTTCTGACAAAGGGGCAGCATCAGATTTTTATTGTCAGTTTAGCACTAATTGCATCCATTGTACTAATACTGAAAAGTTAAGTCTGGCCTAACTTTCAAAATTAGAAGAATATGCAATAAAATAAGAAAGCAAGCAAAGTTTTAAAATGATGCTAAAAGTATTTTCAGTAACAACTTGTGGGTTTTTTTTTTTGGAAAATATATGCTATTTTCTCAATTTAGAATGTCCCTTTTCAAGCAAACACAGAGACTTCTTTAATGAGACTCTGAGTGGAGGATTATTATAATTCTCCAACATGTGTCTCAGTTTTTAGTTGATTTCGCATCATGCTTTTTAACCTTCGACAACAAATATTGTTGTACCATGAAGACAGCGAATGCAAACAATTACATATGTAGTCCAAAGGCATACCCAGGAAAATCAATATTTGACATCTTCGCAGCTCCCTGTCTGCAGCCCTGGTCAATAGCTCGCATTCATTACACACTTAGATCTCTCTCAGATTCGCCTTTGTCACTAGAAACCCATTTTTCCCCCTCCTCTGACTTCCACATAACTTCTTTGCCCTGTACTTTTACAGATGCCTTCTGGCTATAAATACTAATGAAATCTCTTTGCTTAATTCGATTTTGCTGGTACACTTACAGTTATGACCTAACTTTCCCACGAGAGAGACTGATTGAACATTCCACTACCTTATGGATGGGAGCAAACATTCTCAGAGAACTGGCCTGACGATTTCCATAATTACAGAATTCACAGCCTAATGACCTTAAAAAACAATAAAAAGATCTCTTGTTAATTCCATTTCTGTCACTGACATTCAAGATATTTCATTTTTCACGGGACAACAAATTTACTTTTTTATTTTCCAAAGAGCAGTGTCTCCTTTCCCCCCAGATTAAATTTTCCGAATACTGAAGTATTCTATTGAATATTTAGCATTTCTTTGTCTTTTAAAAGTTAGAATATTTATGATCCTTAGAATGAATTTGACTGATTTATAGCAATCAATTATAAGAGTACATTTTCAAATAGCCCTTTTAAAAATGAAGAATAGAATAATTAAAAAGATCACAAGTCCTCCCTTGCATATAATTATTTCATTATTTCATTACAATGCAGAAATTATTTTTGCTGACTGTGAGCAATTTTAATTGAGTGAGATCCATGTTAATATACGATAGAAAGCAGTTCTTCCTAAGAAATAAGACCACTAATTGCCTAAATTTTTATTCAGTACAGTGTGTCTTACGAGTCATATTACAGTGTAAACCTAATCAGAGGGTAGAGTGGGTACAATTCGTTCCCTGTGGTGGAGACATTGAACAAGCATAACTCATTTGCTAGATTATTCCTCCAACAGGTTTACTGGTTATTAACCATTTGTTTTGTAGAAAAGTCATAATCCATCTAGGTCTTCACAGGAAAAGCTATGACAATAAAATATTAAAATTTAGACCCGAAGTATACTATAATTAGCATGAATATGGCGTCTTCTCAAAATCACAATACCTAAGCACCATGGAATACAGAGTCTGCAAGATATTAGCATATATATTTTTTATTTTATTTTATTTTTTTTTCTCTTCAGCAAGGTCTCCTACAACTCTGGCTAGTCTCAAACTCACTAACCTTGAACTCCTGATCTTGCTGATCTATGTCCTCAGAGCTAGGAGTACAGATTGAGACACATGTCTGATTTCATGTCTAGTTTTTTATTTTTTGAGATAAAAGTTACATGTACACCCTAGGCTAACCTCAACCTTGCTAACTTGCAATCCTCCTGTTTCCATCTCTACCTACCAAGTACTGGTAGGTGTTTGGCTGGAGTGTATTCTTACTTATGCATATTTTGAACTGATAAAAATCTTTAAAAAATTTTTTTTAAAGCTGGGTAGTGGTGGTGCATGCCTTTAATCCCACCATTCAGGAGGTTAAGGCAGGCAGGTAGGAGTTTGAGGCCAGACTGGTGGACAGAGTGAATTCCAGGGCAGCCAGGCCTGCACAGAAAGACCATCTCAAACAGCAACAACAACAACAAAACAGAATACAAAAAATCAAAAGAAAACAAAATAAAAGAATAGAAAGGAAAAGCAAAAGAAAAGTAGGTGTGGCCTGTGAAACAATGGAGGCTTTAATGTGTTCATTCACATGCACTTCTCTCTGATTCATCTGTTAGATTCTCAATGGGCTAAGAGTCCAAACACTCAAGGGGTACTGCATTTGAGATTGTTTAACATCCTTCCTATTCTTAATTCAAATTCGATTCTCCTTTTCTGAACAACATTTATCAAAGTAGCAAACAAACACAAAAAAGCATCTTCCACCCCTTCACTAATCTCATCTGTGTGTCACAAACATGCTTGAATCAGGGACATTATATTATAGAGTATGGGTTACTTCAGCAGCGTATTGCCTGAGGTGGGGTCCCCTCAACGCCAGGTGCTGAGCCAGACAGCAAGAAGAAAAAACTTCAGAGGAAGTAGAAAGAGAAGTAGTGGTTCAGAGAAAGCAGCAAAGAGAGAAACGGAGAAGGTGAACGCATGGGAATAGTTTCCTTGAGCCTCACAGTGTTTAAACTGGTGTGAGGCTACTGACTTAATCCTGGTGTGGACTATGACGGATATATATATATATATATATATATATATATATATATATATATATGGCCTCGATTTCCTCCTAATTTGTAGCTAATTGGAATTTAACTATTCCTTCTACCCTGGTAATTAAATATCAACCTGATTAACATCTCCTTCTAATGGCAAATGAGCATATTTGAGTCCAAGCAAAGAGAAGAATGTTAGTGATTCCCTCGGAATGGTGTGGAGGGAAGGCTAGTTACATAGTGCACTGGAAAGTGTCTTTGGTCTACTGGATAGCTTTATGAAAAAGTATGAAATTCTCTACTCAAAGGAGGAAATTCTATTCTGAAGGACTTCCTGACTCTGTGTGTGTGTGTGTGTGTGTGTGTGTGCGTGCGCACACGCACGCCTGTGTGTGTGTGTGAGAGAGACAGAGACAGAGAGAGACACAGAGAAAGAGAGACAGAGACAGAGAGAGAGACAGAGAGAGAGACAGAATATCAAGTGGAGGTCAGAGGACAGGGGTTTACAAGAATTGTTTCCCTCTTCCTACCATGTAAGGCCCAGGGATGAAACTCTGGTTGTCAAGACTACAGGATAAGGACTTTACCCACCATTGAATCTTACCTTATCAACTGTATGAAAGTTCTCTCAGCCACAGAGAACAATGTCTCTATAGGAAGAATGTTTTCACCTAAGAGGTGAAACCTCTTCCTCTCTAGATTTGCAGCAGAAGGAGCCTAGAGTCTGTTTCCTCTCGGGAAGGGTGATGAGGCCCTAGATGGACGGAGAGTAGGATACATCACATTTTATATCTACAGCCCTGTGTGTGTACTCAATAAAGCTCAGACACTGAATGCCCTCCAGGTGGATGCTTCCTGAGTGATATTTATTTGTGAGAAGAATAATTAAAAAAAAAAAAAAACCCTAAAACCTGTTATCTATTGAGTACTGTATCAAGTATTTCACTTGTAAATTTTCTTTTCTTCTTTTTAGTTTTTTATTCACTTGACATTCTGATCACAGCCCCCTCATTCTTTTCTTTCCAGTCCCACCCTTAAAACTCCCTCTCCCATTGGCCCCTTCCCTTCTCAGAGAAAGGGGAGACTTTCTTGGGTAGCACCCTATTCTGGGGCATCTAGTCCCTGCAGAACTAGGCACATCCTTTCCTACTGGGGCCCAACCAGGCAGTTCAGATAGGGAGAAGGGGGTCCAATGGCAGGGAACAGAGATCCAATTATTAGGGGAGCCACATGAAGACCAAGGTGCACATTTGCTATAGATGTGTACAGATGTGTACGGGGTCTAGGTTCAGCTCCTGCATGCTCCTTGGTTGGTCCCTGTGGTCTCAGGTTAGTTGACTCTGTGAGTCTTCTTATGGTAACCTTGACTCATAATTTTTCTTAAAGCCTGACAATTATTAAATGAAATATTTTGCTCACTTTAAAAGTGAGGATTTCTGAAGTTTATAGGAGACTAGTGATTTATTTAAGGGCCATAAGCATCTTATAAATTTCTTAGAAAAATAAAATTATGTAATATGGTTGATCATGATCTTTCTTCCTTCTTTCATTTGTCAGTTATTTTAGCATCAAAGCTCTGACTTTTTTGACAGCTTCCTCATGGAAACAGACGTGGTTTTGCCTAGGCCGTTTCTGAGGGTATCTCTATCTGTATACGTAGATATTCTGTTGGAGCCTTCCCCCCATCCCCATTAAAACAAATTAGTGTCTACAAGGACATGATGGGAACCAGTGTTGACGTGTCATTTCTTATGTGCATTAGTGTTTTGCCTGCATGTATGTCTGTGTGAGGGTATCAGGTCCCCTGGGACTGGAGTCACAGACAATTGTGAGCTGCCATGTGGGTACTGGGAATTGAACCCCAGTTAGGGACTTGCTTTCAGTCTTTGGGTTCCTGTGGATCTGCAATTCTTATTTACTGCAAGTCTAGAATTGAGATACTTGAAAACTTCGTCACAGTAGGGGCAGGTTTGTAGATACAGAGTAGAAGCATCTTGTGACTCGTCATTGAATGAGTGACAAAGTCAAACTATCAGGGGGTGCTGATTGCCAGACTGACCTTTCACTTCTGAGAACTGCATTTCTCTGCAGCTTTAAAATCAGGAAAACTCTTTTGATCATAATTGTAACCTTAACATTAGGGAGGCTGTGGCAAGAGGTTTACCATGAGTTCAGAGCCAGTCTGGGTTCAATAATAGTGGGTTCCAGACTATCCTGGGTTACAGAATGATACTTGTTCAACCCTCCCTTCCCCAATTAAATGCATCAACCTCTTATAGGGCAATTTGATTTGGGGCACATTTTTTTTTTTCTGCTTAAAAATTTAGAGACTTGATGGAGACTTTGCTTATTTCCGGTAGTCTATAGAGTTTCGAAGGATGGAGGAAGAGTTGTTGGTTGTCTAGATTATTTCTGTGGTGTGTGTGTGTGTGTGTGTGAGAGAGAGAGAGAGAGAGAGAGAGAGAGAGAGAGAGAGAGAGAGAGAGAAACAGAGGGAGACAGAGACAGAGGGAGAGAGAGAGAAACAGAGGGAGACAGAGACAGAGGGAGAGAGAGAGAGGATGGAGAATCTTGGCTCCATGCCTAGATTTTCTTTGCTATTAGTATCACTGTGTTTGCTAGAAAATTCAATGTCACACACACACACACACACACACACACACACACACACACACACATCACTAACAATGAAGTGGTACTTAATGCTGATGGGCATTGCTGAACTGAAATGTTAAAACATATGTAATGTATCTTCAATGAAATTTAGATTTAAAAGTCCCCTGATGATGTATGTGTTTGACAGTCTTTAGTAAAAGCTGATTAGAGGAATTTCAGTCATGGGTAGGTTTAATAGTAACGATTCTTTTTCCTTCATGTGGAAGGAATTTCAGTGTTATAAAATAAATCAAGGAATTATCAGGACATTTGAAATAGGGCTGCACCATTTCTTGGGTATATCGGTCTTGGTGTTTTGTTTTGTTAAATATTTGACTTTTCTACCACATGTCCAGGGAATGCTTGTCTTACTGAAGTTCTTTGAGACAGTTCTTTCTGGAGCACAACTCAGGTGTATTAGATCATTCGGGGACTTAGATAATTCTCTTTTGAGTAATTCGATTCATGGCTTGATTTCCTCTTCCTATCGAACCGATGTCTCAGCAAAGGGCCAGAGGATTTTGCTGTTTGTAGCGAAAATCTTGTGCCAGGACCATTAACCTTGAAGCTCTACACACTTTTCAGGTCAGACAATTACCACAGTTATCCTATTTACTTATTTAAGAACGTGGCAAAGAGTGCTTCCAAAAATGGACTGATGAATGTGAGTGGAGGGAAAAAAAATCAATTTTTTTTGAACGGACAGATTCAGAATTGCAATGATGGAAAGGATGCTAGGATTCAGTTAAAATCTAAAACAGGTCAGAGCAGATAAAATGGCCTGAGGTATCGGAATGCACCTGGGTAGAGAACAGGGTCCCAGTATTTGACGCACAACAGCGCTTAGTATTTGGTCAAGCTGCAGTGTTCAGGCTTTGTAAAGCCTTGGGTTGACTCATGCCAGAACCATCTCTGAAACTTAATATGCAGAATAGACTTAAGGACAGCTACTCTCCTAGAAATCAGAGGGTTCCTACCTATTCATATGACTTCCCCTTTTTCATATTTCTTAGCACAACTGAAAAATCATTCATCTACCCCAATTCTAATATGTATTATATATTATGTGCATATATAATATACATATACACACATATACATATATACACATATACATATATAAATATATACATATATGCATATATATGTGTGTGTATGTATATATGCCTTTAAAGATTATTTTGGTTTATTGTATATGTATGAATGTTTTGTCCGCATGTATATATGTGCAGCATGTGCATGCCTAATGCCCATAGAAGTCAGAAGAGGGCATAGAACTAGAGAATGGATGGTTATGGGTACCATGTGGGTGCTGGGAACTGAACCAGAGTCTTCTACAAGAGCAACTAGTGCTCTTAACCACTGCACGATTGCTCCAACCCTTAAACTCTTTCTTTCAATGGGTATGTTAGGATTCATTTCCAAGGGGACCAAAATGACCTGTCCGAGAGTGTATCAGCTAACAGTGTCAGAGATGATCTCAGATGAGCAACTGCTGGTTCCTGTTCTATGTACTTCCTGCTACTTGTCTGAACCTAAGGTAGAAGAGCAGTAACATTCCATGCTGAGGACTAGGGGAAAGTCACGTGGTCAGAGGCTGCCAGCACTTCTCAGTGGAGAATCTGAGTTTAGATACTATTCACAATCTACTCATAAGAGCGCTTTCCCAGCCTTTCTCTTCAGTAAGAGGTAGCCCAGGCTGGCCTCAAAA